>NW_021703770.1:3811143-4107837 GCF_005190385.1 Monodon monoceros | reverse complement strand
CACACACACACACACACACACACACACACACACACACACACACACACTGGAATTGGAATTTAATCCAGGAACCCGCAAATGGTAAAACTCAACTGAATTTGATTAATTACTGAAAGCCATCCAAAAGGCTTGTACTAGAGTGCAATGTTATAAGATAGGAGTGAGAAATTATAAAGAGCATGGCTGAAGGTAGTAGCTGAAAATAAAATAATTTTGTATTGGAACATTGCCAAGTTTTACCTCTTCAAAAAACTGGTAACACTGAGACAGTGTCTATCCTAGTGAAGTTCAGAGTCTAGATGAGGAAGCAAGTCATGAATAAATAAACACTGCAGAGTTTAAGAGGAGTTGTGCTAGAAGTCTCTGGAATCTAATGAAACATAAAATATGGATTCAGCTAGGGGAAATGGTTCATAAAAGCTTTGATGAAGATGTGTCAGGATAAGAGAATCAATCCTTTGAGAGAGAGACAAAGGGAGGCTTTGAAAAAAGCCTGGGACAGCTAACGAGATAAATGTAGAACAATATGGCTGAAGGGTAATTAGAGAAGAATTATCTAAATGGCAAGGGAACAACAATGCTTCAAGAATCCCCTAGGTTCTGGGGTAGAATATTGAAACAAAAGATATTAAAATGTTTGACCTCATGATCCATCATTATTTAATTTAAACATTATTGAGGTCGGTATTGATAAAACTTCTTATAGATGAGAAAACTGAGTCTTAGGAGAGTTAAATTAACATGCCTAAGATCAAACAGTTATTGTAGGATTGAGATTTGATTCTGTGTATCTTTATCTGCCTTAGAAAACTGTAGTTTAAATTCTTCCAACTATGGATAGTGTTTTAAATTGAAGAAACTATTCTTAAGACAAAAGTTCTTAAATTGTTTAGTTAAGGTAAATCTGTGATTTCAGCTTTGTAGTAAAGTTAAGACTATGTCTAATTTTTATTTCTGCCAGCCGCTAGCTGTCCTGAATTGATTGTGTTAATTGTTCCGATTAATAGCCTTCTTATATCTCTGTGGTTTTCCGTGTGAGCTTAGTGTCTTCTTCCATCCTGACATGAGGCTCTGCCAGGTCACTTTGCCAGTGGGATGTTAGAAAATGGGATATAAGCAGAGTCTTGAAGCGTGAGTGCTTTTCCACTTCCACTCTTGTATCATTGGGTTTGCTCTCTTTTGCATCTCTGCAACTACCATCCTTCAGGAGGGATTTGAAAGACATGTTCTGGACAATTCAAAATGGCTACACAGTTTTTAGCTGCTCCTCCCATCAAAACATAGAGTGTGCTTCGCCATCCCTTGACTGTGGCTTGGCCTTGTGACTTGCTTTCACAGATAGAATGCAGTAGAAGGGCAGTTGTGTGCTTTCTAAACCTAGACCTCAGGAGACCTGAGAGCATTCACTCTCACTTTCTTGTGATGAATGCAATGTCTTATATCTGAAGTAGCCCAAACTAGCCTCTGTGAAGTTGAGAGAGCGTTTGGGGAGAGAGAAAGATTCATTACAGCCAGCACCAACTGCAAGCCATGTGAATGAGTCCATCTTAGACTATCTGGTCCTAGCTGAACCACTGGGTATACTCAAATAAGACTGGCTGAGCATAGCCCATATTGCTGATCCACAAAATCAGGATAATATAAGATGGATGTTGTTTTAGGCTGGTAAGTTCTAGGATGATTAGTTATATAGAAAAATATAGTTGACATAAATGTGGAGGAAAGCCCAGTTGTATAATTCAAAGCTACCCTAGAATAGTCAACCCCCAACTAGGCAGCCAGTTGACAATAGATACGTGAATAAGCCCAGCTGATGCCAGCTGATGTGGGGATTGATCAGCAGAAGCATCCACTCAGCCTATAGGTTCAGGGGGTATTAAAGAGGTTTTGTTCCAGTGTGTTTTGTTACGTAGCAAATAGTTCACTGATATGAAATCAGTACCAAAAGAGGAGTGCTCTCACAAACAAAACAAAACAAAGCAAAAACTACATTAACTTTGAGACTGGATGATGAGCAGAGGCTGGAAAAATAGCAAGGAAACTGTTAGTACAGGAACAAGAACAGGTAAGGAAATTATTTGCGGAGGTTGAGAAAACAGCTTGGAAGTTATAGGAGTAGAAAAATGTCAGTCCATGTTATGTGATATAGAACATTTGATGGAAGTGTCTACAGTGGCTTGTTGTAAATTAGAACAACTCACCAAATAGATCTTTGGATTTGAGCACAAGATTTCCAAACACAGTGTTAAAAGAGTCATCACATTGCCTAGAGTTTATATGATAAGGGATTACAAGAAAGAGATAAGCTGAAATAAAAACTGGCACATTTATTTACAAATGGAATTTAGAGTGTATGTATTTGAGAAAGAAATCACTGATGTAATAATTAAAGCTGATTTGCATCTCCGGCCTCTCATGATGGTAAAATACAAAACACAGGGTACTACCAGAAAGACATTGACTCAGCCTAAAAGTCAAAGCAGGGTTGTAGCTGTACTATAGACTCTTTATTAAGGCTTCTGAATAAATTAAAATAATAGCTAGTCAACTCTCTTCTAGACAAAAGAACTTCTAGGAATCTCATGGGCATTCTTCCAATATAGCAAGACATTCTCAAAATAAAAGTACATCAGTCTAGATAAAGAGACACATCTTGGGTGTGACATCTGTAAAATGGAGTATTTAAGTGTCTAAGTGTAAAGTGTCTAAGCAAGTTCATAGGAAACCCACAAAAATTTTAAGAGAATTATATAAGTGAAGGTGCCGTAAGTCCTGACTAAAAAGGACTGGGACTAGTTTATTTTTAAAAGAACTCTCAGTCTCCAACTTTTCTTAAGGAGGAATCAGGCTGAAAATTTTGCTCAATAGCGTATTTCCAGTGTCTCCTTCAGAAGTGAACATGGAGGACAAGGGAGAAGGAAAGACATTCCAGAGTGTGGAGTCCTGGATCTTGAGGAACACACCAGAAAGACACTCAGGAAGCATAGTTAAAGCCCAGTCACATAATTTTCCACCCCTGATATAGGGAACTTTATAACATTTGCTGATAGGGATTTTGAATTTTCTGCAGACTATGGTCTGCTGTGCCCCTGTTCTCTTTTTTGAAGGGAAATCATAATTGCAGTTACCCCATCTCTGCCTCATCATTTTATCTTGAGTGTGTAGGGGGAGAAAACTTTATTTTCAGTTCCTCATTTTGTGGAGCTGTATCTGCTCTGATGTAAACCAAAAGACCCTGGAATTTGAGAGCAAATTCCAATGAATGGTGTGGCTGTAAGACCTTTTATTAAGACCTCTGAAAGTATTAAGGAAGCGTTTAGTCAACCTTCTCGGCTAGAAAAAACTACATCTCAATGGCATGACTGAATTAGACTTAGAGATCTTGGGATGAAATTTTAATGTTTTGGGTTTTATTTTTGTTGGTTTTCCTGACAAGTAGGATTTAAGAGAGAGGAATTAAAATTTTAAAAAGTGATGTTGATGTGGAAGTGATGGTCAAAGTCACAGATGGAATACTTAGGAAGGAGGAAGCCCCCTTATCTTCTGACCTAGACTATGGGGTCAAGGAAGGGTGGAAATAGTAAAGACAGGAGATAGATGAGAAGGAAAAAATGAACCTGCCTCTCGTATCAATATTTATCCTCCAAAGGAGAGGAAGTATCCTCATCTAAGCAGCATGGCAGTGGCCGCTGGTGACATGAGGGCAGGCTGATGTGGGAAAGGGTTCATGAGGAATAGCTAAAAGGTCAAATGTTGACTGGAGGGTTTGTCTCAAGATGAAACTCAGATGTTAGTAGACGGAGCCACCAACCCATTTAGGTTAGTTTCTACTGCAGGAATGAACATAGAAGGAACAGAAAGAAATAACAGGGGAAATTGCATGGCAGGAAGTGATTTTCACATATGCAGAATTTGGTCTGTGTTTTTTCACTTATTTTATCTTTGAGAATTTATTTTTCTTTCAAAGAAAAAGAAAAAACTTTCTTAAATGTAATGCAGAAAGTAAAGAAATAAACAAACCCCATTCTGGCAGGTTGATTTGAGGATTAAACTCAATAATGTATAAGAAATCACCTAGAACAACTCTTGGCATGTAGTAAATACATAGTGAATGTTAGGGAGCTAATTTCTTCTGTCTCTTTTTTTTCTTTGTTCTACCTCTACCTTCTCCCCATTTCCTGTCCTCCCTTCCTTCCTTCCTTCCTTCCCTCCCACATTCTTTTCTCTAAGATGTTTTTTTTCTTCTCCTTCTGTATCTATACTCAAAAATATTTATATTGTTGCTCTATTTTTCAATATTTTGATGGCCTGTACCATAGTTACATTTTTTAAAACTTTATGTTATCAACATTACTGTGCAAACTTCCCTTCTCACTCTGCACCATTTGACTTTTTTTCTGCTAACATTAAATTATTAAATCAGAGTATCTGTGCATGTAGAAATGGTTTCTAAAGAAATGATATTTCACTTGAATGAAGTATCAGAAGAAGGAAGGTGAATTACAAGCAGACTTAAATTTTTTATTCTTACATATTTTAATCACTGACCCCCTTTTTCAAGGCCGTTTTTAATTCTTCATTTTATTCAAATCGAATCATTCTCCAGATTTTAGCACCACAAATTGGGTTGAAAGTTTCAGTGACTAATCAGGAAAGTCAGATCACTGTTTTGTACTGGAAAACAAAAACAATTTTAATCAGATTGCTAAGAGACATTATTAGGGGAGAGGATCTTGTATAGGATGAGATTTATGTTATCAACCATACTGCAGTCTGAGTTCTTTCAATGAAGATAAATGAATAACTTCATCATCTCAATGTGTAGTCTCTTTAACCAACACACTGTCTGCTCTCTGATTTGTGATGGTTTTACACAGGAAAAACTAACTGAGATATATCATGGCTGTCAAATTCTGGTATTCCTGTGGGCTTTCTGAACAGAGAATTGTACCACTTTCATTATTTTTGTGTTATAGATAATGGATAATAAACCAGCTTAAGATACCCAAAGGAGAGTTTCTTGGACCCTAGAAAAGTCTTCAAACACACTATATACACATTAAACTTCTCTTGCCCTCGAAGATATCTTTGAATCAAATAAAAATTGCTTTACTTTCAAAATCAAGAATCAATTTTCCAGAGTTCCCTAGTTGAAAAGGATACTTTTATCTGTGGTCCCATCTGATTCTTGAGGAATATGATTCTCTATTTTTCAAAGTTTTGTTGGGAGTTCTCAAGAATTCACTTGGGGGTCATTTTATAACCCAGATTGTCTCCCACTGCCCTTCTTTCTTCCTCATTTCAGACTCCATATATGTAGTCTTCTATTCTCTTTGTCTCTGAGTGAATGTACCCCCATCTACCCTTTGGGGTTTCTTTAGTTCAAAATCTCGCTTCACAGTAGGATATGATATCTCTATCTGTCTCTCCACCTGTCTTATAGGAAGGAAAGTATTTACTTGATCATTCACTCATTTTGCTTGTACACAGTTAATTCATGCATACACTGATTAAATGAATGACTTTTTTCTTTAATACTTACTGAGTTTAAGACACTGTTCTTGGCCTCTTGGGTTTCTATATAAATAAAATATAGCCCTTATAGCCCCTTTTCTCCTGTAACTCACAAGCTTTTGGAGTCTTTACCTCTTTGTGTTGCACATTTATTATCATTAAAGAAGAAAGGGGGAAAAGGGCAATATATATAAAAATATGGCAAACTTGAGGAAGCTATACAAACTTAAGAAATCATATACAAGCATACCTCAGAGATATTACAGTTTTGGTTCCAGACCACCACAGTAAAGCAAATATTACAATAAAGTGAGTCACACAAATTATTTGGTTTCCCAGTGCAAATAAAAGTTATGTTTACACTACACTATAATCTATTAAAGCGTGCAATAGCATTATGTCTAAAAAAATGTACATACCATAATTAAAAATATTTTACTGCCGAAAAATGCTGACCATCATTTGAGCCTTTAGTGAGTGGTAGTAGTAACATTAGAGTTTGCTGATCACAGATCACCATACCAAATACAATAATAAAGAAAAAATCTTGGGAGAATTACCAAAATGTGGCACAGAGACACAAAGTGAGCAAATGCTGTTGAAAAAAATGGCTTCAACAGATTTGCTCCACACAAGGGTGCCACAAAACTTCAATTTGTGAAAAATGCATTATCTGAAAAGTGCAATAAAGCAAAGTGTGATTAAATAAGGTAGGTCTGTAAAAGACTAAGTCCAGGGGTTTTGTTTTATAGTTTCTGACTCCCTTTCCTGGAAAGTTTCTGAAATCTCTGTTATCTGTATTCCACTCCCCATTATACATTAATGTTGATTTCATCCAATAGGTCTCTCTTGACCTCGGACTTAATCCTCCTCACAAATTCATGCCGACACCTACCTCTTAGACAATTTCATGTCACCAATTGCGGATAGAATGGAATTATTATTTGTAATTAGTGGGCCATGTAGGCTTGTTTTATGCTTATCCTATATATTGAAAAAGGAGTTTTATAAGGAAGTGGGGTATTTCTTCAAAAAGAAAATATGGGGACTTCCCTGGTGGAGCAGTGGTTAAAAATCCGCCTGCCAATGTAGGGGACATGGCTTCGAGCCCTGGTCCGGGAAGATTCCACATGCCGCGGAGCAACTAAGCCCGTGCGCCACAACTACTGAGCCTGCGCTCTAGAGCCTGTGAGCCACAACTACTGAGCCCATGTGCCACAACTACTGAAGCCTGCGCACCTAGAGCCCATGCTCCACAACAAGAGAAGCCACCGCAGTGAGGAGCCCGCGCACCTCAACGAAGAGTAGCCCCCGCTCACCACAACTAGAGAAAGCCTACGCACAGCAATGAAGACCCAATGCAGCCAAAAATAAATAAATTTTTTTAAAAAAGCAAATATGATAATTCATCCATCTAAAGAACATTTCACTGATGACCAAGTCACAAGTGATCAGCTTTCTGCAAATACAAAAATTACAAATGTATTATAAAAACGAAAATCATGAAGTTTGTAGCAATTGAATGGGGGTGATTTTGCTAACTGAAAATTTTTGCACAGATTTAGTTGAGCAGATTTCATTTTGTTTTTATTGAAATACTTAAAAAATATTTAATTGGCAGAAGTTGAGGCCATTAAGTGATTATCTTTTTATAAGTGCCCTAATTTTGAGAAGTCAATACTTCATTACCAGAACCCAAAACTCAGCATTTAATATACAGTTTTTCAGTTCATGTCAATCCCTTTTGAATCCTTCAAAAAATAATTGCAATTTCTGTCAATACTTTTAAAGAGTTTTTTCACTGATATATAAAGTTTTTGTTTATTAAGCTTAGATTTAGAAAATTATGACATTGCTATTATTTCTTGCTTTATGCCTATGATTTTAAAAATACTTTTAATCATTCCATTACAATGTCATTATGTGGTTAATGCCTGACCCATTCACGAAGTCATTCTGGCAGTTCATTCTGGACATCCTTTCTTCCTGCTGTATTACAGTGTGTTACATCATATATTGGACCGTTCAGTAAATTGCTACCAAACTGATGTATCCCAATTGTTCCTTGTTAGATACCAAAATTTCAGAAATTTATTACTCTTCGGAGTACTTAGGTTACTTTCAATTATTTTTAAGTATTTTCTTTTCCTTTAAAATTCAAATTTTTTAGTAGACTTTCACCAGTTTCACAGAAGTCATATTAAACTTAATTTTGTCAGTTTGTCATTATTTTTATATTTCAAGTATCCTTCGGTGACAGGATTGCTTCAGTCTCTGTGAATGCTCCCAAATTCTTTAAATGTTAAATACTGCTAATCTTTAGGTGATTTTTACTATTGACTCATCAATGACTCAATTCTGCATCAAGTTTAATCCTGGATTCTTAGCTATTAGTAACTAAAATTTTCCATATTTTTTCAGAACTCTCCCCAAACATCATATTTATGGTGAAAGTATTTCAGATATAAGATTTTATTCTCATCCTGATATTTTGGTTACTGATTAAATATACTTTTCTAAATATTAAATATTCTGTAAAGAAAAAAAAGAAAAGATAAAGTACAAACTTATGACTCTTGGCTTGGAAGAGATCATTCATTGTTTAAACTTCTTATGTGAAGACAAACTAAAAACAAACCAAGAACTTTCCCCAAACAAAACCAATCAAAATTTGCTAAAGTCATCCTGATCAGTAATAATTTCTTTTAAACTTCTTAAGTATTTAACATTTTTTAACATCTTTATTGGAGTATAATTGCTTTCCAATGTTGTGTTAGTTTCTGCTGTATAACAAAGTGAATCAGCCGTACAGTACACATGTATCCCCACATCTCCTCCCTCTTGCGTCTCCCTCCCACCCTCCCTATCCCACCCCTCTAGGTGGTCACAAAGCACCGAGCTGAGCTCCCTGTGCTATGCGGCTGCTTCCCACTAGCTATCTATTTTACAGTTGGTAGCGTATATATATATGTTAGTGCTACTCTTTCACTTGCTCTCTTGCTCACTCAGGCCGGGGGGAGGGAGGAGTATGGTAGTCATAATTGAAATGCAGGGCGAACCTGCAGCGGCAGAGGCCGACATGACTTTGCATCAGCCTGAGGCGCCGTGCATTCTCCTGGGGAAGTTGTCCCTGGATCATGGGACCCTGGCAGTGGCGGGCTGCACAGGCTTCCAGGGGAGTGTGGCTAGTGTCCTGTGCTCGCACACAGGCTTCTTGGTGGCAGCGGCAGCAGCGTTAGCGGTTCATGCCCGTCTCTGGGGTGCGAGCTGATAGCTGCTGCTTGCGCCCATCTCTGGAGCTCATTTAGGTGGTGCTCTGCTTTTTGTGGGCGCGCTGGGAAGGAATCCCCTCTCCCTGCGCACCCCGACACAATGGTCTCTTGCCTCTTCGGCCGCTCCAGACTTTTTCCCGGACTCCCGGCTAGCCGTGGCGCACTAACCCCCTTCAGGCTGTGTTCGCGCAGCCAACCCCAGTCCTCTCCCGGCATCTGACCTCCGAAGCCCGAGCCTCAGCTCCCAGCACCCCCGCCCGCCCCGGCGGGTGAGCAGACAAGCCTCTCGGGCTGCTGAGTGCTGGTCGGCCCTGATCCTCTGTGCGGGGATCTCTCCGCTTTGCCCTCCGCACCCCTGTTGCTGTGCTCTCCTCCGTGGCTCCAAAGCTTCCCCCCTGCCCACCCCCCGTCTCCACCAGTGAAGGGCTTCCTAGTGTGTGGAAACCTTTCCTCCTTCACAGCTCCCTCCCACTGGTGCAGGTCCAGTCCCTATTCTTTTGTCTCTGTTTTTCCTTCTTTATTTTGCCCTACCTAGGTCCGTGGGCAGTTTCCTGCCTTTTGGGGAGTCTGAGGTGTTCTGCCAGTGTTCAGTAGGTGTTATGTAGGAGTTGTTCCATGTGTAGATGTATTTTTGATGTATTTATGGGGAGGAAGGTGATCTCCACATCTTAGTCCTCTGCCATCTTGAAGGTCTCCATAAGTATTTAACATTAATAAATGTTTGATAAATCAATAATTTGATAAAATAAATAAATGGTCATTGAACAAATGACCATAATTGCCATTTAGACAATTGATTTTTGGTGAAGTGAACCATAGCCTGTGCAAAGTGGCGGTACTGCTGTTGCGTGCACTTGTGGTCTCAGGTGGTTTTCTCTACTTCCTTTCTTCGTTCATTTCTTTCCCACCCTTCTCTTTCTAACCTCCTTATCCAGTATTGGTTAAAATGAAGATAGTTTTCCCTCTTTACTAATACTCCCACATATATAGAGCTTACTTAAAATGCTACTGTGATGTATTATAAAGCTAAGAGGAAAGTTCATTAATCATCAATTATCATAAAACTTAGAACTGAAAAGAATTCTGTTAAGTCACTTGGTCCAGCTTTTCACCCACGAACAGGAAACATGAACACACAGACATACACACATGCAAAAATCAACATACATCTGAACCACTGAGGCATAAGGAAGTTATATAACCTTCCCAAGTTCGTAAAACTATAAAGCAAAGCCCCCATTTGTTTAAGTAACCCCATTAAAGACAGTAGGAAAAATCAGATTGAAAACTATAACTATAATCATGGATTATTGGATATTATATTATTGGATATTATATGGATAAATGGATAAACAAAGATTGTATTAAAACAGCAAAATTTTGAGTGAACCTTTTGGTCTTTGCTATGGGTTTTGAATATTCTATAATTTCATTATAAATTTACAAAGAATAAAGTGTAAACAATTAACTAGGTGAAAGAAATCCTATAATTCTTTAAGGCATACATTCAAATGCAACTTCCTCTCAGCAAGTTACAGAAAAGAATTGTTGGGGATACATTTATGACAAGGATCAGATGAGTGGAGGAGTCTAGTCTCCCATTGTCCCTGGAAGGTGTGCTTGGGCCAAGTTGATCTGCTGAATATTCTGTATGAGTTTTCTTTCTTTAAGGAGTAATGACCCCCAACTTCCCACAACACACCAACACTCCTTACAAGCAAATGTGAGAGCACCTTTATCAGTGAAGGCACACCCAAAGTATGGGAAGCTAAACAGTCTGGCTATAGGAATTGCCTGTGGATACCTGATACCCTGTATCTGGAAGTCTTGAGACCAGTGGGATTTTACATAATGGTGAAGAAGACACCCATGCTAAGGGAAACTGCCTGAGCACAGTGCCCTGCCTGAGAGAGTGAGGGGGGTTATCCAAGTAATCAAGGGTAAGCACCAGGGCCATTATTGGAAATTCCTACTCTTTGCATCACAGGGAATTGCAATTATGAGAGGAGTGACACAAATAGAGAAAAGACACACTGAAATTTATTCATTCTAGTAGTGCCTTAATGAAACCATTGGGTAGTTCCCATAGCCAAGTCCCCTGCTTTGACAACATATATACGGTATAGACTTATCACTGCAAATCTCCAGTACTAGCTTGTAAATTCAGAATAAGAACTATGTCTGTGTTTTATTGTCAGTGCCTAGTATATTAGCGAGAACACAGTGAGCCCTTACTGCTTGTTGAAGAAATGCCATTAGGTTCTGCTTTACTCTTTGGCCATTTGTTAACTTCTGCAGTTTAATATAAATATAACTCAAATTGCATCAACCAAAATTTTCCATAGCTAGTTTTTTCAGACTTGTGTTTTCCAGTCTTACTACATTAATATAATTCAGACTCTATTACATTATATAACTAATTATGTTTAGATGATGAATGTGATGGTACCTTTGGACTGCTTCTCATCTAAAAGTAGTCCATTCTCCTAACAGGGAGTTCTACATAAATAATGTCTTTTTAATGCCAGATAAAATATATATTTATGAAATTACTGGTGTAGAATAATTTACAAGCTTTCTTCTAAAAATATAAAATTAGATACTAAAAGCCCCTTATTTAAGACCCATGGTTACAGATAACAGCCCATTCAGTGATCGAGGCCCATAGCTTTCAGAAATTTAATTAAAAATAGTGGACATAACTGGTTCCAACTCCTACCTCCATATTTTTAAATATGAGTTAATTAAATCACTAGGTCATCTTGGGAATTATATCATTTAAAAAACAGCATTAAACTTGTCATCTACAAGCTTTTCCCCAAGCTCAGCTAATGTCTTCAGAAGTACAAAGCTTTGTATGAGTTACTGGTAAATTAGCTGAAAACAATCTGTAGGACACAGGAAGATTATACCATGACTCTTCTGTGATCTTCGGCCACAGCTACACTTGCAAGAGAAAGTAAATAATGAGGAAATTGTACAGGTGTTTCAAAAGCATATTGCAAATCCCTTCATAGATTAATTGAAAGGACAGTGATCCTTGGATTAGGGAATAAATTCACTCTCCTGATTCTGCCACTAATACAAAATAATTTTTCCTGTTTGGATCTGAGTTTCTTTTCCCCAGGGGTAGTTATGAATTAAGTTAGTTCCCAATCTTTTCCTCATTTAAAAATTATAAGAATATATATTTATTTCTGTGTGTTCAAAGTCAGTGTTCTGAAGCCCCTATGTGCCAATCAAACTGCATTAACTAATAGCTTCTGTGGCTTTATGATGAACATTTATGCATTTTACCTTAGAGTTGTTCAGTATATGCAAAAAAGCACATTATTAAGTGTGACAGCCATAGATTGAGAACCACTTAACTAAATGATCTGCAAAGATATCCATAACTTTGTTATTATAGCTGTAAAATAGGGGTAATGCATATGTCATTAGTTTTTTTTTTTTTTTGTAAATTAACTTAAATAAATCTTGCAAAAATACATGAGATAATAAACTAGTGTATGCCATCATGCACTTGAGATTATTCTAGGTGGTGTGGCCAAGACGGCAGAGTAGAAAGAACCTGAGCTCACCTTGTCCCATGGGCACACCAAAATTGTAACTGTTTACAGAGCAACTATCTATGAGAATGACCTGAAGACCAGCCAAAAAAAAAAAAAATCTAAAATCATCTATATTCACAATAAGTAGTTAAGGGGCACACAAAGCAAAAATATATAAAATATGATATCAAAGACATTAACATTTTTGAACCAGGGAGCAAAAATATAGCATTGTTAGAATGCTTTCAAATTGAAGATATTATCATTATTCATAATTAATCATTAATTACATTTTCAAATTAAGAGATTATCAACTTGAAATTACATACACACATATTTATGTATGAACCTCATGGTAACTACAAACCAAAAACCTATAATAGATACATGCACATAAAAAGAGAAAGAACTAAGAACTCCAAACATACACAACAATAAAGAGAGTTATCAAATAACAAGGGAAGAGAGCAAAAGAAGAAGAAAAGAACAGAAAAGAACTACAAAACAGCCAGAAAACAATTACAAAATTTCAGTAAGTACAAACCTATCAATAATTACTTGAAATGTAAATGGATTAAATGTTCCAGTCAAAAGACACTGAGTGACTTAATGGAAAAACAAACAAATAAAAACAACAAAAACAAACAACCAAAACCCATATATATGCTGCCTGCAGAGACTCACATCAGATCTAAAGACACAAACAGACTGAAATTGATGGAATGGAAAAAGGTATTCTATGCAAATAAAAAGAAATACTTAGACAAAATAGACTTTCAAACAAACTGTTAATAAGAAATAAAAAGGACATTACATAACAATAAAGAGATCAATCCAGTAAGAAGATATAACAATTGTAAAAATATAAACACCCAACATAGGAGCACCTAAATACATAAGCAAAAATTAGCAAACATAAAGGGAGAGATTGTCAGTAACACAGTAATATTAGGGGATTTTAACACCGCACTTACATCAATGGGCACATCATCCAAACATAATATCATTAAGGAAACATTTGCCTTAAACAACACATTAGACCAGATGTATGTATGTGTGTGTGTGTGTGTATGCCAATCAAAGAGGAAATAAAAAAATAATAATTGGAGACAAATGAAAATGAAAACACAATAATCAAAGACTTATGGGATACAGCAAAAGCAGTGCTTAGAGGGAACTTTATAGTGATACAAGCCTACCTCAGGAAATAAGAAAAATCACAAATAAACCATAAATCTAACCTTACACCTAAAGGAGCTGAAGAACAAACAAAGCCCAAGATTAGTAGACAGAAAGAAGTAATAAAGATTAGAGCAGAAAAAAATGAAAAAGAGACTAAAAGAAAAGGTCAATGAAACTAAGAGCCAGTTCTTTGAAAAGATAAATAAAATTGATAAATCTTTAGCCAGACTCATCAAGAAAGAATGAGAGAGGACCCAAATCAATAAAATCAGAAATGAAAGAAAAGTTAGAACTGACATCACAGAAATACAAAAGATCATGAGATTACTACAGATGATACATCAATAAAATGAACAGCCTAGAAGAAATGGATAAATTCCCCAAAATGTGCAATCTCTCAAGACAAAATCAGAATTAGGAAGAAATAGAAAACATTAAGAGACCGATTACCAGTAATGAAATTGAATCAGTAGAAACAAACAAACAAAAACAAAAAACGACTAACAAAAGTCCAGGACTAGATGGCTTCAGAGGTGAATTCTATCGAACATTTAAAGAAGAGTTAACACCTATCCTTTGCAAACTATTCTAAAAAATAGAAGAGGAATGGACACTCTGAACTCATTTTATGAGGCCAGAATCACTGTGATATCCAAACCGGCCAAAGACACCACGAAAAGAGAAAAGTACAGGGCAATATCACTAATGAACATAGATGTGAAAATTTCAACAAGATACTAGCAAACTGAATTCAACAATACATTAAAAGCATCATACACAAAGATCAAGTGAGATTTATGGCAGGGTGTAAGGATGGTTCAACATCCACAAATCAATCAATGCAATATACCACATTAACAATCTGAAGAATAAAAATCATATGCTTAGCTCAGTAGGTGCAGAAAAGACTTTTGCTAAAAGTTAACATTTATTTGTGATAAAAACTCTCAACATAGTGGGTATAGAAGGAACATACCTCAACATAATAAAGGCCACATATGGCAAAACTACAGCCAGCATCCTACTTGACAATGAAAAGCTGAAAGCATTTCCTCTAAGATTGGGAACAAGACAAGTATGCCTGCTCTTGCCACTTTGATTCAACATAGTATTGTAAGTCCTAGACACAGCAATCAGACAAGAATAAGATGTAAAAGGAGTCCAAACTGGAGAGGAAGATGTAAAACTGTCACTGTTTGCAAATGACATGATACTACATATAGAAAATCCTAAAGACAGCACAAAAAACTATTAGAACAAATAAATTAATTCAATAAAGTTGTAGGTTACAAAATTAATATACAGAAATCCATTGTATTTGTATGCACTAACAAATTATTAGAAATATAAATTAAGAAAACAATTCCATTTACAATTGCATTAAAAAGAACAAAATATCTAGGAATAAATCTTACCAAGAAGGTAAAAGACTTGTGCTTGGAAAACTGTATAAGGTATTGATAAAAGAAATTGAAGACAACACAAACAAGTGGAAAGACATACTGTAATCATGAATTGGAACAATTAGTATTGTTAAAGTGTTCATACAACCCAAGGCAATCTACAGATTCAGTGCAATCCCTATCAAAATACCAATGGCATTTTTCACAGAAGTAGAACAAATGATTCTAAAATTTGTATGGAAACACAAAAGACCCCAAATATCCAAAACAATTTTGAGAAAGAAGAACAAAGCTGGGGGTAAAATGTTCCTTGATTTCAAACTGTACTACAAAGCTATGTTAATCAAAGCACTATGGTACTGGCTCAAAAACTGACACATAGGTCAGTGGAACAGAATAGAGAGCCCAGAAATAAACCCACACTTGCATGGTCAATTAATCTACAACAAAGGAGGCGAGTATATACAATAAGGAAAACACAGCCTCTTCCATAAATGGTGTTGGGAAAACTGGATAGCTACATGCAGAATAATCAAACTGAACTGCTTTCTCACACCATATACAAAAATAAACTTGAAATGTAAGAACTGAAATCATGTAACTCCTAGAAGAAAACATTGGCAATATGGTCTTTGACATTGATCTTAACAATATTTTTTTGTATCTGTCCTCAGGCAAGGGAAACAAAAACTAAAATAAATAAATGGGACTATATCAAATGAAAAAGCTTTTGCACGCTGAAGGAAGCTATCAATAAAATGAAAGTGCTGCCTAATGAATGGGAGAAGATTTTACAAATGATATATCTAATAAGCGGTTAATATCCAAAATATACAAATAACTCATATAACTTAACACACACAAAAAAACCCAGGCAACTCAATTAAAAAATTGGGAGAAGACCTGAGTAGACATTTTTCCAAAGAATACATACAGATGGAAACAGACACAAAAAAGATGCTCAACAGCACTAATCATCAGGGAAATGCAAACCAAAACCACAGTGAGATGCCACCTCACACCCGTCAGCATAGCAGTCATCAAAAAGACAACAAATAGCAAGTGTTGGTGGGGCTGTGAAGAAAAGGGAGCCCTCATGCACTATTGGTGCGATTGGAAATTGGTGCAGAAAACAGTGTGGAGATTCCTTTAAAAATTAAAAATAGAACTGCCATATGGTTCAGCAGTTGTAAATCTGGGTATTTACCTGAAGAAATCAAAAACACTAATTCAAAAAGATATATGCACCCCAGTGTTCATTGTAGCATTATTGTCATTAGCCAAAATATGGAACAACCTAAGTGTCCATCAATAGATAAATTGATAAAGATGATGTGCTGTATATATACAATGAAATATTTACTCAGCTGTGAGAAAAATGAAACCTTGCAATTTGCAACAACATGGATAGATCTATAGGGAATTATGCTAAGTGAAATAAGTCAGACAAAGACAAATACTGCATGATTTCACTTATTGGCATATAAAAAAACAAATGACCAAAACAAATGAAAACAGACTGAGATACAGAGAGTAAACAGGTGGTTGCCAGAGGTAGGGGTGTGAAGAGGATAGGTGAAATAGGTGTAGAGGATTAAGAGATAAAAACCTTCAGTTACATAATATATTAGTCATGGGGATGTAATATACCACACATGGAATATGGTCAATAATATTGTAATAGCTTTTTATGGGGACAGATGGTTACTAGACTTATTATGGTGATCATATCATAATGTATGCAATTGTCAAATTATTAAATAGTATACCTAAAACTAATATAATATTGTATGTATTTTTATGTTTTAATAAAAATTTAAATAAATTGAAAAATTAAAAAATTTTAAAAAGCTTATTCTAAAACCTCAAATAACTTTTTCTGAATAATTTGGAGAAATTATTATCCAGATGTTTGCATATATGTGACATTCATTTGATTTGACTGATTCATTCTTTTATTAATTCATTGATTCACTCATTCAGCCATACACTAATTCACTAATGCAATAAGCAATGACATTGTTCATGACACTGTGTTATATTATGGACACAGCAGTGAAAGAGACACTAGATAATAAATAGAGTAATGGAGGAGACACAGGACAACAAGTGGAGAGAGTATTTTAAGAATGCGAGAAATAATATTGTACTGTCAGCAGAGATGCTATGGAAGGGTCAAAGAGGTTGCCCCCAGTGTCTGGGAAGGGACAGGAGGATTCTGGGAAGATGTGACAGCTAAGAGAATTTTGAGGAATGAATAGGCATCGGCCAAAAGAAGGAAGGTGGTTTACTTCATCTCTTCAGCTCAATTAGACAGTGCTCACTTGTGATTATGTTTTCTTACAGTTTTAACAATCCTGAAAAAAAAAATTTCTCATGGATTTTCTTGATGAACTGACTCATTGGTTGTCTGAAATATCTCATTCGAGTCTTTAATTATGGGAAAGACACAGCTTGAGAGAATGAAGATAAAATTTATGTTGATTTATGATGGGGACAAGAAGCGTATATGTAAATTCCTCCAAATCTACATTTCATATCGTTCCATTGTTTTAATATATGTTGAATGATTCACTCCACCTCAGTATCCTATATTCTACCTTCATAATGTTTATTGAGATTTTACAACATGCCAATTGGTATTCTTCCATAAAGATGGTGTGGAGATGGCAAATTAGCGAAAGGGGAAATAATATTAGTGTCAAAAATAATAATGTAAATCATAATTGCTACTATGTGTCATTTAATTTACATTATCTCATTTGATTTTTTTTGAAAAAGTGTTTTATTTACAAAATTTTGCATGTGTGAAGTTAAGTTCAATATCACCCAGCTTTAAATATCCAAATTGAGAGATGAACTCAGGGATTTTGTCTTCATATTTCAAGAAATAGCTGTGAACTATAGGGGCTAGAGAAGACTTCATGGATGAAATCAAACTTCAAAGATTCAGGACCAGTTGTCTGGGATTTTAATGGGGAAATTTGAGAAGAACTAGACCTTCACAAAAGGGGAATTATCTGTGCAATGTGAGTCAGTATTAGAAATGCATGTTTTATATCCAGGGGAGAATGAGTTACACTGTTTGACTTGAACAGCTATATCAGCTAGACAAGTGACAATCCAAAAAACGCAGGCTGCAAAAACCCTCAAATAACAGACTAAGGACTGCACTCTATCCTGTAGGCAAAAGGAAGCCATGGAAAATATTTCCCTTCATTATTCTGCCTCGAGCAAGCCCTGGGCATGGGCAAAGAAGTGAAACTTGTGACGAGAGTTCCAATTTTTCAACTTTGAGCTCCTTTCTACTCACTGCCTTTAGGTTCTCTTGGCTTTTTTTTTTTTTTTTCTGTATTTCTGTGAGCTGAATGCTCGGAATTTTTGAATAGATGCTGGTGCAGGGGTGGGTGTTTAGAGGACTTTCCATGGTTATTGTTGCTATGGTGACTGCCTCCTTGATATTCACTTGTTCCTCACATCTGTTGGTGTTTTGTTTATGACCATTGGAGAGGAGCATCTCTGCATGATGTTAGCAGGAAAGAGGGGCTCTCTAGCTGCACTCAGAGAAAGCGTTATTTGCACGACCCATAGGACAGCATTTCATACTATCTTTTCTTCCTCTTTTCACACAAACTGGGATCTGTCATCAATGGAAGATGTCACAATAAGATAAGATGTCAAGATTTGGGATAAAAGATGGAAATGTAAAGAAAATAGAAAAATGAAAGGAAGAATGACATCTATGTAAAGAATTCCTGATCTGAGTCCATGTGACTTTCTCAGTGGGATATCTGAAGTGAAATCTCTTTTATTCTTCAAAGCTTTTCTAATGTCATTGTTTATTAATGTGCATTTTCTGATATACCGTATATTCAGAGCAAGGTTAGGGGATGTGGAGGGGATCTAGGTCTTGATAATGATAAAATCAGTAAGAAATTAACCAATTCTAATGATGAATCCTCATAGCACAGAGACCTGCCATAAAATTATCTAGTTCAGAAGGGTAGGGTAATCGTATCCCACCCAGTCCAAAGGCATTAGTTTTGGAGGAACAGATGATAAAGATAGATTCCCAGACAAGAACTTATAGACACTGAAGCTTTTCCATGGAAGATAGGATCCAGTGTAGGAAACTATTCACCAGGATCAAACATACTACTAGAAGTCTTTGCAGATCTTTAGATATGAGACAATTCTGAAACCTAAAAAAGGAGAATGCAGATTTTAAGCAATGAATCTGTGGTATAGTACCAACTTTGTATCCCACTGGAACATGGAATAGAAGCTAGGCTCCAGGAAGAAAAATAGGCATGTGAACTGACTACAGGTTTTGGGAATGAGGAAATTGGTCGATGCCTGATACTGAGAAAAGCAATAGGACTTTGTGTTTCCCAGGTACACTGTACTGAAATCCCAAGAATTTTAGTAGCCCCAAACTGCTAGTGGAAAGGCGTGCCCAATATAATACTGAAATTAGGGATGGCAGTTGGGTAAACAAGGGCTAGCAACATCCCACATTTATAACTAAGCCAGACTAGATGGTAACTCCCCAAGGAACCAAAACTGTATCTTACCATATGTTTGTACCTCCAGCTTGTATGGCAGTGTCTGATATGCAGTAAAAACACGTCTGGGTGAATAGATAAGGAATACATGAATGATTACCTTGGACTGGACGATAGGATTGGGAGGAAAGAGGGAGGTATTAATGAAGGCGGGGCCATACTCAACAGTGTAAGCAGTAGAAATTAAGGGCTATATTGTCAAGATTAAGAAGAAATCACTACTTATTTTCTGACAAAATGTTATTTCATAATTATCTGGAAATATTTACAAAGAAATTGCCTATAAGAGAGCTGTTGTAAAAAAGCCCATGTTATAAGAGCATTGTACAGGCTCTGCTCTAGAAAAGTTGGGGTAAACAGGGCAACAAAAGCATGTGGAGATGGACGGGGCCAAGCAGCATGGCAGACATAATCCCCTCAGTGACTCTGAAACCCCATCTGTCTCTTGGTGGCGGGGGAGGGCCTCTATCATATATTGACTAAGAGCACTGGCTCTAGAATCACACTGACTTGGATCAAAGTCCGGCTTTGACACTGAATTGCTTTCTAAGCTTGGGAAAGTAATTTACCCTCTGTATTTCAGCTTACATGGCTCTATAATGGAGACAGTATTCGTATAAAATACTTAAGGTTGTTATGAGAATAAAACAATAATACTACCTTAATTTCTTGAATGCTTACTAAGCGCTAGATATGTACTGTCTTTTAAAAAACTTTTTGTATCTCTTCTGTTCCTCAAAACAAAATTTTGAGGTAGTCTGTTATTATCCATCCAAAGATAGGCACAGAAAGATTCATCCAAAGCCCCATAGTGAGCAAGTGGTGTAAATGGGATGCAGACCCCAGTAACGGGGCTACAGGGTCCATTATCTTAACTGCTTCTCCTTTTTTTCTCTCTGGGAATTTAGTACATGTAAAGTGGTGAGTAAGTGTACAGTCAGTGTCAACTATTAATATTTCTATAACTTTTGCTGTACTATTGGTGATCAACTGTGATCTAGAAATAATAAAGTTAAATGATAATGATGCTGCTAGTACTGCTACTACTACTAAAAATAATAAAGTCTGCTATTATTTGTCTACTCTATACCAGGCCCTGTGCTATGCATTTTACTTGTACTATCTCATTTTATTATTAGTATCTGGTATAGTATAATATCTCATTTAAATAGTAACAATAAATATGTAAACAATAACACGAATAACAGCAACAACAAGGACTTAGCTAATACTTCTATTATAGTATTTTGTGTAATATTAGCTCATGTAATTCTCTCAACGACCCCGTAAGTAGGCATTTCTACTACCCACAGTTTACAAATGAAAAACAGACACAGAAAGGTTAAGTGACTAGCTGAAGATCACACAGCTGGTAAATGGGTTTTGGACATAGTCAGTGTGGATCAGGGTGCATACTCTTAATCATCATCTAGAATCGAGAAAAATTGAACTCTGGGCAGGCTAATCAACATGTCCCAGGATGCAGCAAGTCAGCGTTTTGCTGAGTCATTTATTGGATGTGTTTAAAACTAGCACCTGCGCTGGGAAAACTGGACAGCTACATGTAAAAGAATGAAATTAGAACACTCCCTAACACCATACATACAAAAATAAACTCAAAATGTTTGAGTTTATAAATGTATAAATGTAAGGCCAGACACTATCAAACTCTTAGAGGAAAACATAGGCAGAACACTCTGACATAAATCACAGCAAGGTCCTTTTTGACCCACCTCCTAGAGAAATGGAAATAAAAACAAAAATAAACAAGTGGGATGCAATGAAAGTTAAAAGCTTTTGCACAGCAAAGGAAACTATAAACAAGATGAAAAGACAACCCTCAGAATGGGGAAAATATTTGCAAATGAAGCAACTGACAAAGGATTAATCTCCAAAATTTACAAGCAGCTCATGCAGCTCAATATCAAAAAAACAAACAACTCAATCCAAAAATGGGCAGAAGACCTAAATAGACCTTTCTCCAAAGAAGATATACAGACTGCCAACAAACACATGAAAGAATGCTCAACATCATTAATTAATCATTAGAGAAATGCAAATCAAAACTACAATGAGGTATCATCTCACACCAGTCAACATGGCCATCATCAAAAGATCTACAAACAATAAGTGCTGGAGAGGATGTGGAGAAAAGGGAACCCTCCTGCACTGTTGGTGGGAATTTAAATTGATACAGCCACTATGGAGAACAGTATGGAGGTTCCTTCAAAAGCTAAAAATAGAACTACCATATGACCCAACAATCCCAGTACTGGGCATATACCCTGAGAAAACCATAATTCAAAAAGAGTCATGTACCACAAGGTTCATTGTAGCTCTATTTACAATAGCCAGGACATGGAAGCAACCTAAGTGTCCATCAACAGATGAATGGATAAAGAAGATGTGGCACATATATACAATGGGATATTACTCAGACATAAAAAGAAATTGAGTTATTTGTAGTGAGGTGGATGGACATAGAGTCTGTCATACAGAGTGAAGTAAGTCAGAAAGAGAATAACAAATACCGTATGCTAACACATATATGTGGAATCTAAAAAAAAAAAATTGGTCATGAAGAGCCTAGGGGCAAGACAGGAATAAAGACGCAGACCTACTAGAGAATGGACTTGAGGACAAGGGGAGGGGGAAGGGTAAGCTGGGACAAAGTGAGAGAGTGGCATAGACATATACACTACCAAATGTAAAATAGATAGCTAGTGGGAAGCAGCCTCATAGCTGCTCTCATAGGAAAATCAGCTGCTCTCATTGGGAGATCTCATAGGGAGATCAGCTCTGTGCTTTGTGACCACCTAGAGGGGTGGGATAGGGAGGGTGGCAGGGAGGCAGACACAAGAGGGAAGAGATATGGAGACATATGTATATGTATAGCTGATTCACTTTGTTATAAAGCAGAAACTAACACACTATTGTAAAGCAATTATACTCCAATAAAGATGTCAAAAAAATAAATAAAACTAGCACCTGCTATTTACTAAATGAGGGAACTGGATTCATTCATAACCTCAACAGAACACATTGCTCTGAACTGCAAAATGCAGATAAGAGCAACACCCTTGTCCCTTTACTTCATTGTCTATTCAGCAGGTAGTCTGTGAGCACAGATGGGGGGCCACGCACTGGGCTCGCTGCAGCAGATCCAGCAGCAAGCAAGGTGGTGCGTCCCCTGCCCTACTCACCTCACAGACATTCTACAAATGATACGGGATGAATGAGAGCCGTGAGTGGCTGCACACAAGCTGCTCTGGCAGATACAGCAGGTAATCAAATCTAATTTAGGGATCCAGGAAAGACCAACCTGAAGAAGGAATTTTGATAGGAACCCTTCAGAATGAGATCTTTGTATACAAATGAAATAACACATATGTTATAACTCAACTTTGGGAAAACAAGTGAGACTTTTCTGTAAATGTAAAGAAGTGCAGTTGCCAAAGACAGGATTTTTCTGGCTGGATACAGTGAGGACATAATAAAATGCAAAGATTGGAACATCTGTCCTCCTGCCACTTTTAAATTAGTTAAATAATTACCTTAGAAAATAATCTGTTTCAATGGGTTTATTTTATTATTGAAATAATACGGTTGCTTAATGCAGTACTGCAACCAGGTCATATAACTCACTATGATTCCTAATTCAATTGAGTTTACATTGTACTTGCACAGGGACATGTTTGTAGGCTTTTAAAAAATTCTCTGTTCTATCTTTTCCCTCCTAGGTCCTTCTTAATAGCCATTTTTATTATTATTACTACTATTTTTAGCTAAGGTTGTAACATCAGGTCTCTAGCCATATGCAGAATGGATGGAAGGAGTCAAGCTTAGGTTTTAGGCAGAGAAGCAAGGTAGAAACACTGGACAATCTCAGTGTGAGGAAAAGAGGATCTGGCTGGTGGAAAGGCAGGGAGCAGGGCACCTCTTAGTTGTGCTCAGTGTAAATCATGGACTCGTTAGACCTGAAATGGAGAAACAATTGCACACAGTAAGGCAGAACCTAGGATGGCTTTCAGAATTTGAAATTTAATAATTCTGAACCAAATTATATTTTTCTTTTAACGTCTGGCTCCTTCCTTCCTATAAACTCCTGTGGTCCTTTTCCTTCACCTCTTTATAGCACACGTAACTTTTCATAGACACACACTCACACACACACAATCACACACAGTCACATATGTGTGGCTTACTTTGACTTTTAGGCTATGCACAACTTCAGGGCAGAATATCTATTTGTTTTTCTCTGCCCTTCTCTCCAAAACTCAGACCCAACAGTGTTCCTTGCAAAAAATACATGGAACTAGCTTTTTTAAAGCACTATCCACTATGCTCAGTGTCTTTAATCCTTTATTTCTCTTTATCATAGCAACGATTCGAGTAAGTACAATAACCCCCCTGTTTTCTCAAGGGGTAATTATTAAGGACCTTAATAATTAGACTTAGATGGTAATTATTAAGTACCTTTCCCAAAGTCACAGTTAATAATAGTGAAGATATGAACCTAGAATTTTCTGAGTTCAAATACTCTATACTCTACTCCAGCAAGATGTTTTCCCTCGTTTCCCAGAATAATTGTGTGTTAAATATACATATGTATGTATGTATGTGTATATATGTATGTATATGTGTGTGTGTGTGTATATATATATATATATATGTATATATATATAAATAGATAAATGATTTCATGGAACCTACAGTTGGAAGTTTTTATTTTATGCTATGTTTTTAATATACTGTGGGTCACATTTCATGCTGTTTTTAATCTGTCATAACTCTTCTTCATCTCTAGAGAGTACATGAGAATTGGACCCCATATGTGTTTTCTACTTCTGGTCAGTGCCATTTTGTCACGTTATCTCATCTTCCATCATTTTTTAACAGATATGCAAATGACGTTCTCTCACTTATTTCTCATTCTTTCCTTAAAAGGTATATTGCCTCCAAGGTTATACATCCCCCTGGGAGTATGTGGGTGGTCTCAGTCATTATCTTGGAAATCTCA
Organism: Monodon monoceros; assembly: GCF_005190385.1. Classification (NCBI taxonomy): domain Eukaryota; kingdom Metazoa; phylum Chordata; class Mammalia; order Artiodactyla; family Monodontidae; genus Monodon; species Monodon monoceros. The sequence goes on along the minus strand of NW_021703770.1, from coordinate 4,083,330 downwards.
TATATGGTAACACTAGTAGTGTAGCATAAGTCACAGTCTACTGAAGTAGCACAAATCTTATTACAAGTTTCTGTGTAGCAGCCAATAAGTTTATTGTTTTAGAACTGAAAGTCCTTCCTAAGAGAAATATGGCTTATGTACAGATGAACAAAGGAGTATTTATGGAGCTGAAGTAAATGAACACAAATTGGATACATATTGAATATGTTGACCTTTAAATGACAAAGCAAGACCACATAGTCACTAAACCACACAGGGACAGGAAAATTACCTAACAAGGTTGCAAAGCCACAATCAATTAAATGGCATATGCCAGGAAATATATAGATCCTATTAGAAAAAATTGATAGTTCTCAATAAAACTCCATCTGGTTTGCCGGAACCTATTCTAGGTCATTTTTATTCATCCCATCCCAAAGTTACAAAATTTGATAAGGCTTGTGTCAAGCCTCACGGACGGATTTGCAGTCACGGCTCCTATGTAGATGCTGATAACCACAAAATGTTGTAAAATTTCCCATTAAACTACTGTTGTGTTGACTGATATTATTTCCATCCATCTGTTTCTCACTGAGAACAACAGCTTCTTAGGTCTGTTAAAACCATAAGAAAGGAGAATTTTTTCTTTTGAAATGTTGCGCCTTCAACACGACTCAGAAACTCCTCATCAAATGCACTTTGATCGGCGTCAACATTCAGAGAACTCAGACATGTCTCCTAAATACCATGTAGCCAGACACAAGTGAAATTTCAATTCCAGATGCACTTTTTAGAGAGGCTTAGCAAACATTATAAAGTTGAAAATTTTTCTTGTAAGTCACTGAACACCAAAACAGATTTCCTGGACAGTCTCCATTGTCCATTTCTTGATTTTTCTTGGACGGATGCTCACATGCTTTGTGCACAAAAGAATTTAAGTATTGTACAGCAGATCTCTAGAATGCATTCATCTTGCATAATTGAGACTTTATGCCTGTTGAGAGCAAACGTGAAATGTAGATTTATTTTCCAAGTGTAGACTTATAGTAACTTGATATGTAAATTCATAGAACCACTAGAGGGGCAATGTCATGTCATGAAAAGAGTATAGTTTTATGCCATCTTAAGATGTTTTAACTTTTAGTTTTGTTGCTTTCTACTTATGTGATGCCAGGAAAGCCGTTTAAGTTCCATAAATCAGATTTTGTGTAAGATGCCTCCCAACTATTATATCCCATGCTGCAATAAAGAAGTCAATCAGTGTTTTAAAAAAGTATTTAAGTATCCAACTATATGTCTAACCTAATGGAAACAGACATATAACAAACACTTGGATTTTTTTAAATTCATGTTTTAGTTTTAATTTTTGTTTTAGTTGGGGTACAGATATGTATGTCTTTTTAACACCAAATGTTGAGATCACACAAATCTAGTGTGGTGTAGTATATGAATGGGTTTTGGATACAAGCTAACAAGAATATGAATTCTAAATCCTAACTTAGTGTCTGTGTGAGCTTGGGAAAGGTAGTTAAATACTTTTGAGCCTGTCATTTCTGATTTGCAAAGAGATGATACTAAAATCTATCTTAGTCCACTGTGATGAAGACTAAGGTCTGTGGGCTCCATGAGAGCAACATCTTTGCTCTTTACGCTGATGTAACCTAGCACAAGGTAAGAATTCAAATACTTACGAATTTGTGGAATGATTAAAGGAAACAATATATAGGTGTCGACTGGCACATGCTCTCTAGAAATACTAGTTTCTCCCTATGCCAAAAAGGAAAATTTCCATAAATTATCTTAAGCAATGAATTTTCTTAATAATTAGGATAAAGAGAGTTGTCTTTTTCAGTAAAATAAACTGACATGGATTATTGAACCACACCAGCCGATTTTATAATTTGTGTTCATTGAAACCATCTGTTTACCATCTACACACACCCTCTCATTTTCAAACGCACTTTCTCCTACTCCTATCACCCTTGACTGATAAATTTTTTCCCATAGCATTTATTGCTTTCTACCATACTAAATAATCTGCTTTTCTCTCCCTGTCTCTCTTCTTCTCACTAGACTGTGGGAAGACAGGGCATTTTGCTTTTCTATTTATTTATTTTTCTACTGCTTTATCCGCAGCAACTAGAACACAGTAGGTGCTCAATAACTATTTGCTGAAAAAAAGAATTAGACAAAGAATATCAATATTATTTTAAAAGACCTTTCCAAATCTTTTCACATTTTTTCCAACACACATTTTTGATCATGGGGATTAGCAAGCACCACGTACATAGGTCATCGCTCTCACCCAATGCCCAAGGCAGGTGTCATTAGTTGACTGGTGCTCTTTCCTTCAGGATATGACTGCAGACCCTTCATAACCCGTCCAGTGCTCTAGGCAGCTGCTTCCAATTGATTAGGCTCCCCAAATAAGACGGGAACTCTCAGAGCCTCCCAAAGCCTTACTCTCTATCCTTCCTTTATACCTTGTCATATTTACCACTGTTTTACTTCTCATTCTTATTTCTTAGAAGTTAGATTGTTAGATCAATTTATACAGCCTAATGTTAGGCAGAGAGGGTCATGAAAGGACAGTATGAAGGAAACTTGCACATCAGCTATGGTTATGCTACCACCTAGCTTTAAGGCTTAGAGAAGACCTAAAGGCTTTATACTTCATCAGGTGTGAGGAAGCATTCTTAGAGACTGAGAAGCTTGAAAATTGAAATGGAATTTGGGTAAAGTCTAATGAGGCAAAATGTAAACTATGAGAAGATACTGGTTACAAATATAATAGAAAACCATTAACATCCAGGATACATAAAGAAGTACTAAAATTCAGAAGGACAAAGAACCTAATTTTCAAAATGGACAGATAAATTGAGCAGACCCTTTAAATAAAAGAAAAGAAAAAAGAAGTTGCAATAAGCATGTGTGGGGGAAAAAGCATCAGCTTTATTATTAATCTTTTAACTACAATGAGACATAACTTCCCACCCCTCTGATTAGCAAGAATTCATAATTTCAAGTGATTGTTAGGATGTAGAGCAAGAAAATATACAGCACTGATAGGAGTGAAAACTGGTTTAAAAACTTTACAAAAGATGTCTGCATTATCTAGTAACAAAGAAAATGTACATCCCGTGACCAGCAATTACACTGCTTGAAAAATGTAGAGAATTTCTTGCCCTGATGACCCAGAAAACATAAATATAAAAATATAACAAATAGCTTAAACAAAGTGTCTAAAAAGAGTAGGTGCTTGAATAAATTGTGGGATAGGCATGCAGTCATGCAATGGGATGCTACATGGAAGTGAAAGCAAATGAATAAACAACATACAGTACCATGGAAAATTCTCACAAACAAATTGTTGAGCGAACATACTCATTGTGAAAGAAAACATATTTATGGTCTTTTTATATCAAATTTGAAAACATGAACAACTAAAGAAGAAATTTGTACATATTATAAATACTATGAGAAAAATATAAACAAAACTCTAGCAGAAGAGACAGATGAAATTGGGGAAGAGCAAACATGAGATCCAGAGTTAATATACTGTTTCCTAAATTTTAGGGGTCTGGGATACTTAGGCCTTCTGTATCATTCTTTACACATGACACATTTTACAAACATTCTTGTAAATATGCTCAACATGTAATAAATAGTACAAGATAAAAGAGGAATGATATGGTAACATAACAGTTATACCAACGTTCACTAAAAGCTTGATGCTGATTACATACTTCCACTTGATGACTGAGTAGTAATTAGTTGGTGACCCATATTAGAGTAGGTTCTATCCAGGAAGAAAATCAGAAAAAGTCAAAGAGGAGGGCACAAGGGTAGGGATGATATAGGGAGGAAAGGACAGAGAAAGGAAAGGAAGAAGAGACTGAGAAAAAGAAGGAAAGGAAGAAGTTCAAAGAAAAAGCAGGGAGAAAAGACGTTAAAGATGAAATGTATGCCAGGCATTAAGTTACAAGTGTTTATTTGCTTTATTTAATCCTCATATCAGCATTGTGAGGAAGATATATTCATTTACACTTTAAAGATGGGGAAACTATCACAGAAATTAAATATGTAAATATTAGGAAGGGAGGGAGAGAGGGAAGGTGGAAGGAAGAAAAAGAAGAAGGAGAATGAAAAAAGGAATAGAGAAAGGGAGCAAGGGAGGCAGAGATGGAAGTAAAAAAGGAGAAATGAAAACAGTTGGATATTGTTTTCCTCCAGCAAAGTTTATGGAAAAATAAATATTTAAATACTATCCTGCTTTTTTAGGAAAATAACTTTCAAAACTATTGTCTTAACTATAAATTTTTTTCTACATACCTATGAGAGTTAAACACCCAGATAATTTTATTTTCTTACTTTAAAACTGTTGAGGGAAACAATAATTTGTTATCCAGCTAAAGATCTAGAACTCCCTAATTCATAGCCTTTTTGGATGATTTCTAGTTTACCAAATTCTCAAGTCAACTTTTTGTACTTAACCCAAGACCTCCATGGGGAGGCAACTGTGGGTGACCTTCACCTCATTTGAAAAACAGGAATACTGAAGTTCAGGGAGGTTAGGTTGCACTTCAGCTGGACAAGAGCTCACACATGCTTCTTACCATGTTTTCATATATTTCATGAACTTATCTCTTCATGATTTTTCCCCTTGGATTTAAGTTCTGTGTTCATTATATGTTTACAAGGATTTACTAAGTTTATGTGGAATTGAGAAGAACAAATTAATGGTGTTAAAAATTCTATTGCATTTGCTAGTTATATTAGTATGTGTTGGATAGGAGGAGGAATGTGTGAATATTCAAAACAAAAAGAAAGAGTGATGTTGTGAAGCTCAGTATGCAATTGGGGATTTGCTCAACTTCAATCTTCAACTGTGATGTTGGTGTCAGTACATTCTGGTTCAAATTAGACCATGCACAACTGCTGAAAGATTGAGTCGCACTGCTGGGCTTAATGGAGAGATAATGACTTGCGTTGGGGTTGGCAATTTTGAAATCAAATATCAAAAGAGACTTTGTTTGTCCTTTGCAGTTTGGCCCCAGTGTGGGGCCGTAGGTCATCATAATTTGTTGGGGTTTTTTCCTCTGTTGGTTTAATCAGCATTCTACAATATCAAGCAACTAACTTCTTTCAGCATTATTTCTCAGCTGCTCTGAAACAAGCTTTTGGATTTTTAAGATGCTGTGCTCTCTAGAATTCTTTGCAAGGGCACATTCTAAGTAGCTGATGTGTTTTATTAGGCATAAACACAACTATGCACACATGGGTAAGGTGTGGCCCCTGCCCTGGAGATTGACAGGAACACAGACACAGGGAAGGGCTGTAATGATGTGTGAAAGGAGTAGTAGAGGAGAACAGGGCTGTGTGCTTGATCATAACGGTGACAGTCCGGGGCTGGCACACAGTAAGTCCTTGAAATGCATTTGTAAGAACAAAAAGTACCTTTTTGAAGTAGGTATTTTTATGATTTGCAGAAGTAGCAGAATCAACAGAAAACTGGAACTTAGGGTAAATTATATAACCCAAGTCACAGACGGTTATTACTGGGCAGAGCTGGATCACGTAAAGTAATTGTCCCGTCAGCATTCATGTGTCATCCTTGTGAAACTGAAAATACAAGCATTGTCTCTTATTTACCCCAAATTAGGACAGTATCCTATACACAGTAGAGATTTTATGAATACTTGTGTTATAACGGAAGGAATGAATATGTCAACAACTTCCCTAGATAGTACCCTGCAAAGTCACATGGGCCCTCTTGAAAACCTTCTGGATGGCCATCTGTAACTTCTTGCCAATAATCCAGTCAGAGACAGGAAAGCACGACCAACCACTTCCTTTTATACATTTTCCCCCTCTAGGCGCTATTCTGCTGCAGGTGGTTTGAGCTGATAACTAGATGGTAGTATTACTTAATAAAGTCAACAAGTATTTATTGAATACCTACAGTGTGCTGAGAGCCATGATAAGCAGTGTGGACATAACAGAAACTGCTGAGGTATTGGGTGAACAAGATGAACCAGGAAGACATCCTAGTAAAATGATACTTGTGCCAGAAACGGTAATCAGCATCCTTACGATGAGGGGCATCAGCGGAAGGAGCCCAACCAGGCATCAGAATTCCTTCCGATTTTTTCAGTGCACCCGTGCATTGTTCTTTCTGCTTGTCCTTATACTGTTCCTAGCTTTATTCCATTTCTGGACAAAGGTGTCTGCCTCTTGGATAAGCCCTGAAATCCCTCTGCCTGTCCCAAAGTTACCTTGATTCGTCTACCTGGTTCCTGACCTTAACTATATAGAGCACTCGTGACCTAAACACAAAATAGAGAAAACACAATGAGTTCCCGTATCCCCATCACCCAGTCCCAACAATCACAACAGTTTGTCAGTCTTGCTTCATCTAGCCCTTCCCCACTTCCCCACTCTACCCCTAGAGTGTTTTAAAAGCAAGTCATAAGCATCATAGTATTTCGCTTGTGAATACTACAGTATGTACCATTATCAACAAAAACTTTTTCCCCCTTTTATTTTTATCAGTTATTCATTTCAGATTTTTGGTACAAGTCCTTATAACAAAAATTGGTAGCTAGGAAAGATTCTGTCAGCTCACAATTGGCAGTACTCAGAATCACTTCTTTTGACCCAATGTCATTCAGGTTAAGTCATTTATTTCTTTTGAGTGAGACTTTTCCTGGAAGGTTGACCTCAGTCTCTCACAGAAATCCTTTGTTGGACTGACCCTTTATTCCATATTTTCCAGTCATTTACTGAATCCTTGAAGAAATGTATCTCACATTCTTAAACTAGGAATTCTGTGTCATAAGAATTTAATGGAGTGACATATTAATTAAGACTGTGGTTGGAAACAATATTGGCAAAGAGGTAGACTAACAATTTCTTGAAAGTGACATTGGGTGAATCAAATCTTGTCATCAGTTGTGATATGCTGAACATTTACTTATAATAAAGATCCCACTTTTACCTGGTGGATGGAGACAAGTTGAGTGGGTTGTCCTGTGGGAAAAATGTGAAGGAATCATTGACAACTGCCGTCTATCCAGTGGTTCTGACCCATGGCAAGCAAGTGGCAATCTGATGTGGCATAAATATTGGTGACAAATGACACTGACATTTTTTCAGAAGCAAAGACATGACTCAGACCCAGCAATTTGGCAGATTTGAGTGCCAGCATTTCGTGACAAATGGTTCAGATATGGTAGTGTGCTTCACTGCATGGACTTTATCCATCACAGAGGTATTTAAAAATCACAGAACACAAAACACCCAACACTCAAAATCGGGTGACAGGAGATGGGAGCTGAGAAAAAAGCAAGTCAGAGGCAGTGACAAAGACAGAGGGCCTGAATTGCAAAGTAGTGACTCTCGTTTTATTTTAAGATTCCCATTTTTTACCATTCTCCATTCCATAATTCAGAAGTGCATTCTGTTGATACTTTGTTCAAAATCACAAAACAAAGAGTGTTGGGAAAGTAAGTGGTTGAAGTTGTGACCTGAGCCCAAAATCTGATCATCAAAGGGTTAAGATGACCTAAGCTTTTTCTGTAAATGTATATTTACATACGTATATTAAATATGTATGTAAATATAATATATAAAAATACATATATAAATACATAATTATCTATATGTCTATATTATTGATAAATATATATATATATAAGTTGTGTGTAAATATATATCCAAAATACATAAAAATCTCACACAACTCAATAACAAAAAGACAAACAATTTGATTAAAACATGGGCAGAGGAACCCAATAGATATTTTTCTAAAGGAGACATACAAATAGCCAACAGTTACATGAAAAGGTACTCAACATAACTAATCATTAGGGAAATGCAAATCAAAACCATACTGAGCTATCACCTCACACCTGTTAGAATGGCTGTCATCAAGAAGACGAGAGATAACAAGTGTTGGCAACAATGTGAAGGAAAGAGAACCTTTGTGCACTACTGGTGGGAATATAAATTTGTGCAGCCACTATGGAAAACAGTATGGATGTTCCTCAAAAAAATTAAAAATAGAACTACCATATGATCCAGCAATTCTACTTCCTCATGTATATCCAAAGGAAACAAAATCATGATCTTGAAGAGATATCTGCACCCCTGTATTCATTGGAGCATTATTTACAATAGCCAAGACATAGAAACAACTTACATGTCCATCAATAGATGAATGGATAACGAAATAAATACATGACTAGTATTCAGTCATAAAGAAGGAAATCTTGCCATTTGTGACAACATGGATAGACCTTGAGAACATTATGCTAAGTAAACTAAATAGTTCAGAGAAAGACAAATACTTCATGAACTCACTTATATGTGGACTCTAAACAAAACATGAGCTCATAGAAACAAAGAACAGATTGGTAGTTGCCAGAGGTGAGGGTGGAAGGGTAGGAGAAATGGGTGAATGTAGTCAAAAGGTACAAAAAAAAAAAGACCTAGACATTTTTAATATATACATAAGTATATTTACACTGTATAAGATAATCTGCTTCTCCTAATAGCTCAATCTGCTAACAGTACAGTTTAATAGAAGTCAATCATGATACAGTGGGATTTTGAATTAGAAAGCCCTAGCTTGTGTCTCAGATCCGCAAACTATTAACTGTGTGAATTAACCTTTCTAACCCTCAGTTTTCTCACTTGTTCATTCAAACATCAAATATTTATTGAACACCCTTTATGTGATAATCGCTATTTTTGTCCCTAAAATACAGTGGTAAACATTGGGGAAAGATGACCCCCACCCTAATAAGATTCCAGTGGTATCGTACAAAAAATAAACAAGTTAAAAAAATAAAGAGTTGGGCTTCCCTGGTGGCGCAGTGGTTGAGAGTCCGCCTGCCATTGCAGGGGACACGGGTTCGTGCCCCGGTCCGGGAAGATCCCACATGCCGTGGAGCGGCTGGGCCCGTGAGCCATGGCCGCTGAGCCTGCGCGTCCGGAGCCTGTGCTCTGCAATGGGAGAGGCCGCAACAGTGAGAGGCCCGCGTACCAAAAAAAATAAATAAAGAGTCGAGGTAAATTTGTTTTACCGACAATGTGGAAAATAAAATAAGGTAATTTGGAAGTAATTAGGCCACGTTTGGAGGTTGAGGAATCTAGTTTCAACAGGATGGATGAGGAGGGCTCTGAAGTGTATTAGTTTTGCCTAAACTTTTATAATGAGAAGTGCAATCATGAGAGGACAAGAAAGAAGAAAATTTCAAACAGAGAACAGCAAGGGACAAAGTTTTCTTAGAGAATGTGGATATCAGAGAAATAAAGTGAAGGCCAGTTTGGACATAAATCTCCTGCCAGAATATCAGATAATCAAAATGAGTTTCCTGGAAACACTAAGTTAACGAATGTGAAAGTGTTTTTCCCATGTGCAATGCGTGAATCTTCAGAGAACTCCTTCAATGAACATCTGCAAAAATATAATTAGCATGCGAATTTATCATTTAGTAATCAATTGCATCCTGAGTAGTTGGCGCCCGAAGTGAAATGGCAAAGCACTGAGACCATTTACTACGGCATTGCTTTAATCAGTTACCTGGGAGGTCCTGATGTCGGGTCTCATTTGGACAGGAGTACTTTCAGGGGCTGCTCTTAGATGTGTAATGGGGGAAGGAGGCATACATTACTTTGTGAATCTGAAGACATTTTTCAATGTTGATAAGCATTTGATTTTTTTTTTTACAGGTATTGAGTCTAGGATTAGAAAGAATCAAACTGTTAATTCTCTGAGGCATATTATACAACTTGAGTGTTATATATCCTCAGAAGTGCTGACATTCAATATTGGTGTTATCACTGAAGGCATATTCACTCTAGACTCGTACCTGTCCCTGATCCCTCCATCCCAATTTAAACCATCCTTTACATAGCTGCCTCAGTGCACTTCAGGAGACCATGGTTCAAGCGTATGCTTTTCTTTCTCATATAAAAATCTTTCAAAGGCTTCACAGTTTTGTAGATACAGTTCATTCAACACTTAATTCAAAAAACTGTCCCATATAGCTGATAAGTGCCAGACACTGTAGTTGAATTTAATGATGCATCAATAAATAAGTTAGACACTGTCCTTGTCATAAAGGAGCTTTTATTCTAATGGAATAGATATGTTAAACTAAATAGCAACAACAATAATAATAATGACAAGAAATTAATACTGTATTAAAATAATATCCAATCTCCTCTAAAACAAACTATAATAGACAGAAAAAAATACATAGAAGTAGAACATATTCAATGGACTTAACACACTTGTTGTAAGGGAGCTTGTGGTAGTGGACAGTAATATTACTTCTGCTCATTACTAGCTCTTCCTGCCTCTTGCATTAAAAAAATACTGTAAAATGTGGTGACTTAAAACAACAATTTATTTGTTCATGGTTATTTGGATCAGCAATTAGAGCTGAGTTCAGTTGAACAGTTCTCCTTCTGACCTTGTCTGGGGTCATTCCTGAGTTGTAGATGTCTAGCAGCTCAGACTGGGACTGGGAATCCCAGGTAAACTCATGCACACACCTGGCTATCTGAGCTGGCATCAAGATTGTAACCTTAACATAACAGCACTTCTGCTGCTTCTATTGGACAAAGCAAGTCACGAACTCAGTCCAGTTTCAAGGGGTGGGGAAATAGATTCCACTTCTTAATGGAAAGATCTAGAAAGAATGGCCATTTTTAATCTACCACGCTTTAGAAAAGCTTATGCTCTCTGAATCTTAACTTACTCAACTGTAGCATGAAGAAGTTACACCTACTTCTCCAGATACTTATTATGATCAGATCATGCAAAGAATTTGAAATATCTGATATATGGTTTATACTCAGAAAATGATGTCACTCTTCTTACCCCCTCCCATTTACTGAGTGTTATTGTGTACTTATGAGGAATGTGTACAATGATGAAGAAAAAATGATCTTTTTCCTTAAGAATCTTTTGACTGAAGAGTTTGACATTCAAATGTCATTCACTAGTAAATGACATGGGAAAGTTGTAAAATTAGCAAATTGCTTATGAAGTCAATGACTTCCTGTTGCTTGTTTTATTAATTTAATTTCTAATATATGTCTGTGATCCAATTCATAATTTGATGCTATCAGATCTTTTCAAGGAGTGGCCCTGTCTTCATAGCATCATTCATTTACCACTCCTTCACTTTGTCACTGATTTCCCTAGCAACATTTGCCTGGTGCACACCTGGTGATACTGTGCAAGAGGCCGATGACAGAAAGATGAGTCGAAAGTGGTCAGTGATCTTAAAGAAGAGCTTGGTCTTATATATGGAGGCAGGGGTGGGATAAAAATGATAATAGAGTGTGTCAAGGGCTATAATAGAAGAACGCATGTGATTATTCTAAACAAGATATTCTAGATCCATCCCCAAAGAGGTGACACCTGGATTAACTATTAGTGGACTTTAGTTGGGCAAAGAAAGAGGGATCTGGATCAGATTCTACTAGGCAGCTGTAAGTGTAAGAAAACAGTGATCTGAAGCTGTGGCTGTTCAGTGGGAACCACCAGTTCAGTTAGGCCGCAGAGCAGGGTCCTGATATCCTGGAGTAGGGATAGCGAGGTGTGAGAACTGAGTCTAGAAGTGTGAACTGCATGACCTTGAAGGCCCAACTAAGGCACATGGATTTTATTCTGGAAGAAGAGTTTTAAGTTCCCCTTCACCCAGTGAAATTCTTTATCAAAGTCTTTCATGAAGCCAAGCAAAGACCAACATTTTCACTAATCCTAATAAAAACATGAGAGTGCCCCCTGGAAATTTGGATAAAATTGAACTTTTTTATGTAACACACAATTTTCTTTTCCCTCTCTCTCCTGTATTCCATTGTAACCTCCTTATGACCCCCTCTTTCTCACTTCTTCCCCACCCACAAACGTTTATTGAATTTAGGCCCCATGATATAGACTGCTAAACACAACTTCCTGATGTGCTTCGAGGGCTCCTCCAAATCAAACCAGCCTTTTCAGATCTTTTCACATCTTTCTACCTTTGCACAGGAAGTTCTGTCAGAGATGCTCATTGCCTTTCTCTGCACTAAATGGTCTTATCCTTTGAGACTCAGTTCAACCTTTATTTTGTTCCATGAATATTTTTCTCTTGTTCTCCAGAACATTAACCACATCTCACTCTATACCTCTACCTGTGCATCTAGAGTTATATTATCACATTATCACGGTTCTAGTGAGGGGCCTGGGGTTCTGTAGGTGAACCCCCAACACACACACACACACACACACACACACACTCACACTCACACACACACACACGTTCAGACAAGTACCCAGACACGCAAACCCACACACCAGTACACAGATGGCACTAAGATCAAGTGCCACTGGTTGCTGTGAGATCTTGTCAAACCAGTTGTTCACTCTGAACCTCAGTTTTTTTCATCTATGGAGGAAGAGAGGTTGAAATGCTGAGAGCTCTGTCATCAAAAACAGTAATCCTGTAAGTGAGACACCTTGTAACATGTTCTTTAAGCCATATGCATGCAGCTCCTAACCTCATCTGATATATTCAAAACCACTAATAATTCCATGTGAGAGTATTAACAGGAAAAATAGTTGGAGAAGATCACATATCTGCCAGACCCAGGTGTGTAGAGGTGACTGTTACACAGGTGACTGTTATACATCCTTGAGGCTCTGTGAATCAGTTTCAGAAAGTGATTAACATGAAGGTTGTGAGTGAGACATAGCACACTAATTAGAATGCCCTCTGCCTGGCTAATTCTCTTTTGGTCTTTCCTTTTCCCATGTAAGAATCTACTTTTTTAAAAAAAGCTGCTAAGAACTGAGTTGTACCTTTGAGCCTCTTCTGCTCATCTCCTTCTGGCATCTGATTTTTTTTTCTTTCTTTCTTTTTTGTGGTATGCGGGCCTCTCACTGTTGTGGCCTCTCCCTGTTGTGGCCTCTCCCGTTGCGGAGCACAGGCTCCGGACGCGCAGGCTCAGCGGCCATGGCTCACGGGCCCAGCCGCTCCGCGGCATGTGGGATCTTCCTGGCCCGGGGCACGAACCCGTGTCCCCTGCATCGGCAGGCAGACTCTCAACCACTGCGCCACCAGGGAAGCCCAGGCATCTGATATTTTATGAGAATTTGGGGTCTCATTCTGACCCAGAATGTGTGTTACTGTTTATTTTTCCAGGTGAGCTTCTCAATTTTAAAGAAGCACTGTTAAGTGGGCAGACCTTGCTGGCACTCTTACCATAGTGATCATTTTGAAACCAGTCAATCCACTATTATGGTTTTATTTTCATGGGCCTTTTAGGAAAAAAAAAGAATAGACTTTTGGAGTTATTTAACCAAAGTTTTAAATCCTCATTCCATTCTTTACTAATTTTGTTAACCTTGGGAAAATTTTAAATATTTCTGGTTTTTATTGTCTACATCTATAAAATGACAATTCTAATACCCACTGCAGAGATTTATTGTGAAAATGAAATGAAAGACTCATATAATACATTTATCATATCATCTGGCACACAGTTGCAACTCACAGTTTCCCTTTTAAAATCCATGTTTCCCTAGGAACATATTGATAATTAAATTGCCCAGCAACAAAATGATATTATCAATGAATGCTTTACCTAATAATGTATGTATTTATATCAATTAGAATAACAAAAATCAGAGCTCTTTTTGTTCATTCATTTGTTTGTGTGTTTATTCGCTTAAATGAAATTTAGTATATGGAATTCCATGAACACCAAATTACTAAAAAAATATCCTAATGAGTGAAAATAGTTAGGACCCAGAAAGATGGGCAAAACAGCAAAGTAAGATCAAGGACAGGTATTCAGGAATCATCACCATTCATCCAGAATCTTTCAGTTTTACTGCACTAGCCCTGCCACTGGATTAAACAAATCGGGGCCAAGATGGGAGAAAAGGCAAGTATTTGGGCAGAGAACAGAGAACAGCAGGCCTCTAGGACGAGGGGAAGAAACTGCTACTCTGTGGGTTCCTACCTCCATTGCCTCATTGAACACGCTCTCCATTAAGCTTTCTCATGCTCTGTGAGTCCTCATTACTGGACAGTCCACTGTTGTTGGCTGTCTGGAAGCTAATACTCACCCTAACCCACCTGCCCCAAACCTGGCAGTGGACCTGATAACACAAGAACTCGCTCATTCCTTTCTATACCGGGTCTTGTTCTATTACAGAACTCACTGGACTGAATGTCTGTCTCTGTGCCCCTGTCTTCCACTGCACTGTGACCTTCTCTACAGGATGGGTGAGTCTTTTATCTTTGGGCAATTGCAGTGCCCAGCTGGTAGGAGGAGACCAGTTACATTTATTAAATGAATGAGTAAAAAATGAATGGATGAAAAAATGCATTAAGAGCCATGAACTGATCATTAAGGAAACTTCAAACTCTAATATTTTATAATTCTCCTTTACCCTCTGTTGGGTATACTTACGCTTACAAATATTAGGAGGGAGCTAATCAACATTTGCTGAGGGGCAGTATATAGAAAAAGTCTGGTTGAATTTTCTTCTGATCTGAAAAATTGGGTGATATAATTCTAATTTTGCCTTTCAGTAAAGGAAATCTCAGAAAACATAAACAAATTAGGCAAGGTCAGAGTTACAGAAAGTCTACCTGCTTCAGCTTTTGTGCTTTTTTTCCCGCTCTTCCACATGTCCCACTCTGGTGCAATATCCCGTATCAGTTTGCAGTCTGTGAAGCTGTGTTGCAAGGCAATTCCTGATAGATAGAATGATATCTAGATATCTAGATAGAATGGCCATATCTAGATAGAATGGCTCCCATGATAGAAATAGCTCTGTCTTCTGCCTGACAAAATTGGCACAAATGATCAATAATCTGGGAATGTTATGTATCCATTCCATGTTTTCATTTTGGAAGAGTTTTTTTTTTTCTCACCTCCATTTTCCTTTCTATCTTCTGGGGATATTTGTATCCCTCTTAACAACTGAATGTAATTGAATTCTCAACTGAAAAAAGTCCTGAAAAGAAGCTCATGGCTACTAACAAGGAATTTGGACAAACTCAGCAGAGACAAAGAAATTCTTAAGTAAGAAGGGAAACAACTATTTTAGTCTAACATCATTTTTTTATTCTGATGACACCTTCTTCCCCACTATGGCTCACGTACCACCACATATCCTGTGTGGCTGTTTTTACACGGTTTATTTCTTCTGCTCAGAATGACCACATTCCCCCACTGCCTCTCTTCACCTTAATGATCCTTATTCATCCCATTAGTCTTAGCTTTGACTTTATCTTTTCCACAGAGTATTTTCTAGCTCCCGCTTGGCTGATTTAGTTCTCCTGTGTGTCCTTGAATTTCCCTGAACATCTTTATTTTTACACTGGCCACATTATGTTATAATTATCTATGAGTCTGTATTCACCACTAGACTGAGACTTCTTAAGAAGTGTGGACCTATCCTTGCCTTTATTCTCAATGACATTTGTAGCGCTCAGCACACATTAGGCATTACAGAAATGCTCGTGGAGGAGAGACAAGTAGGAGAGGAGAAAGGGAACAAATGGGAAAATACATCACAGAGTGAGAGAAAACATCCTAAGATAGTAGGATAGTAGACAGAAATCCCTTCTTAATTTGAGCCAGGATTTATCTCCCTGAAAAGTAAACGCTTTGGTCCTAGTTGTATATCTTATACCCATTTATTACTGATATCGAGGAAATAATGGTTAACTTTCTGAATTTTTCCTTCCCTAAGCCAATTTCTGTGCCTCCAAGTTCTTTTTTAATACTCTCTTATTTGAAAAAAAGCACACAATTTGT
Source organism: Monodon monoceros (assembly GCF_005190385.1). Classification (NCBI taxonomy): domain Eukaryota; kingdom Metazoa; phylum Chordata; class Mammalia; order Artiodactyla; family Monodontidae; genus Monodon; species Monodon monoceros. The sequence goes on along the minus strand of NW_021703770.1, from coordinate 4,067,517 downwards.
GAATTGTCACTTCTCTGCAACACGGGGTCATAGGAGAAATCATAGAAAAGAGAGTCAGTATTGAAAATACAGAGTGACACAAATCTCATAGTGAAGTCTGCATCTGTCAGTACCAGCTATGATACTCGAAAGATATTTTACCTTATCCAACCATAAAATCAGAAAATTTTATTCTCATTCATAAAATTGGAAAAATGCTGTTTTGTGTACAGATTAAATGAGATAACATGGGATTTACTTAGTACAGTTCCTGACACATGCACTTTACAGATGTCTCCCAAAGTTAGAGCTGTTTAAAATTGTATGTGTGTGTATGTGTGTGTACTGGGGAAATTACTTTCTGAATTATTTTAAAGCAGAGGTTTGGGATATTTCTATAGTACGTGAAAATATGGGCTTGTATCCTAAATAAGGTTACTTTAGTAGTATGAGCTCTGAACTGGGAACAAGGAAATGTGAACTTTAGGTTCAGCTCTGCTACCATCTAACTGCATGATTTGGGAGAAACCACAACCTTCTTAAATGGCCACATTTTCCATATTTTTAACATGGAGGAACTAGGCCAAATCATTTATGTGATTTTTCTCTAAGTATTATTATTCTATTCAATACAATCAAAAAGCATTCTATGACAGAAGCAAACTAGTAAAACGCCAATGAAACTTCAAGACTGCTGGGGGAAAAATGCTAAGTGAATAAGGAAATAAAGATGGAATCAAATCTGGCCCATTGGTATTTATCAGAAAACCCTTACCAACCCCCGCCAACAGCTCATGAAAAATGCCGAAGCTGGCGGCAGAAAGACATTGTTACTGTAGAATACTGCTCAATGTTGTCTTCTCAGATCACTTCAGATGACTGTTCTTTAAATCTCTAATAGCTTGGTGAAGTAAAGAATGGCATCATTCATGTGTAATTCCAGTCATGTCCAATAATCCCATCAGCCTGAAGAGCATGAGGCATGCACATTGATATTTGATTTAAGTAGTAATTGAACACAAATTTGTTTCTAGGAGTTGGGGCACAGTATTAAAATAAATGCCCGGTTTCGTCTCCAGCTCCAGTAAAATGCTTCTGTAATAAACACATGGAGAAAAGCTGTGTGTTTTGGATGAACGCCTATTCCATTTAATTCAAGAAACAGCCATTGAGCTTCTACCCTTGTGCTCTATATTGTACTCAGCACATAGGACAATGTTCAAAAATAAACAAGGCTTTCCCTTGGAAGAAGAATACTCAGCTCCTCAATGCCTCTCTTCCATTTTAATTTGTGTCATAGTTTGAATTCCCAATTAGTTAAATGATCATAAATTGGTCTTAAGAAGCGAGCATTTTATACATTAGGTCTCAAAAATATTTATTGAAAGAATGAACCCAAAATATAAAAGTATTTCATGGGTACTTAACTAATTATACTGGTGTAACACACATCTTAGACCATGCTGTACTTTGGGAAGGGTATTTAGTGTCTTAAACACACTGACATTGTTCATGATACTGCTAAGTGACTACAATTATCTAATGAAAATGACAACATTTTCTTTCGTATTAATATGTTTTTATTTAAAGTATTTTTACTTAGACATATAGTTTTAAATTTTTCATTTGTTCATCCAAGCAAATGCTGGAATGCAGTCAGCATAGGAATTTTGCTGCTGTGGAAACAGATTTACCAAGTCAATTGCTGAAGGCCATCACTGCTAGTGTGTAGCAGAAGTAGGTTTCAATCTAAAGCAATTGTCTTTTTTGTCCTTCAAGTGGAAAAATTATTGTAGTTCAGAATTTGGATAACTCTAAGGGAAGTATTTCAGATGTGGCAAATTTGTGTTGGGGGACATTTGGGTAGACTTCTGTTTCTCCTCATTCTGCTGTGTGAAGATGCCAGCTCTGCTCTGCCACCTGTTAGCTGTAGTTCAAAGAGAAGCATCTCACCTAAATGGTCAAGAGTGCAAAGTCTAGAGCCAGGCTGCTGAGACCCAATTCCAAATCTACCACTCACTAGCACTCACTAGTTAAGTGTTCTTAGGCAGATTATTTAACTGATTGGTGCCTCATCTCCACCCAATGTGAAATGGAGGGGATAATAGTACCTGCCTATAGGTCATTAAAGAAATTAAATGAGTTAGTCCATGTAAAGGGTTTAGAGGACTGGCCCATAATTAGCACAATGTTAAGTGTTTGTTAAGTAACAGGGACTCCTATCCAGCAGATGAGGTAATCTATGTGTAGACCGAGAAACACTGAAGAAAATGGCATTTTGGTAGAGCTAAAATGACAAGTAGTTGAATCCTGTCAAAGCATAAATTTCCACTGGCAAGATTGTAGGTAGTTGCAGCAGGAGGGAGGCAGCTCTTGGAATGTGAGGATTAGTAGACATATCAAGGTTGTATCCTGTAAAGTGTTTAGACTATCCTGAGCACAAGAGGGAGATACCGAAATGCATTTTAGCAGGGGCAACATCTAAAACCAAAACAAAACAAAGGTACACCCTACAATTACACAGTATGATGATTTACATTCTGTTTGGTATATATTTTTGGAACTCATATTACCCAATCACTGATTCTTTATTTGGTAAGTTTATGTGTGCATATTTGTATATTTAACATGGCCCTATTCCCCAAAGGCACAAAAAATAATAATATACTCTCTCCATTCTCTAAGAACCCATTGTCTACTGGCTGACAGGCATGGGAAAAGAACCACACTTGAAAGGCTGATCTATGTTCTACTGCGGTATCCAGCTTGGATCCTAAGATCACACATCGGCACATTGTGTGGAATCCTGCACTAATGAGTAGGAGTGGAAAAGGTTGGAATAGAAACATTTCCAGCAAATTCAAGGAAGTGGAGGACAGGGAAGCAAGCATAAAGGCAGGAAACTTTGGGAAATGTTTCAGGTACTCTAAGTAATTTGACAAGGCTACAGTATAGTAGGTTAGAAAATGAAAAAATATAGTCAGATAAAAGTTCAGCTTCAAATACTAAGGATGCACATTTTTAGGAGGTGAATATTTTCACTACAGAGACAAGCAGTCATAGCTGTCTGGAGACAGGATTATGCATCCAGGAGCCAGCAGGGAAAGATCTGGGGGCATCGTCATGAAAACCCACATGTGCACGTGGCTGGATTGTTTTAAGGATGGGCCTGCGTGGTGTCTGGTGTGTGAGTGCTTAGTGTCAGTCCCAGAGACAGGCCAGCATAATGTATGAGGAAATGGTTGGCAGTAGTTGAGACTGGGAAAGTAGTCAGAAAGCAGATCTTGAAAGATTTTGTATCCCGAAATTAGGATTTTAAGCAATGCGTCTGCACTAGGCAATATTTTCCTCTGATATGACTCTAAAGACACAGAAAAGAAAATTCCAGAGTCTGGTAACCCAGTACAAAGCAGCCTGACATACACAGAAAATTTCTTTGAATCTGATGTTTCATCTCTAAAATGTGAGTTTTGTAGCCAGTGATATACTGGTGTTCATTTTGAGATGATCTGTTTTCCTCAAATCTTTAGGTTAAACGGGCACCCCAGGCATCTGGCCCATGTTTAGCAGTTCCTGGCTTGGTATCCCTCTAACACACACTCATCATCACAGGGGGATGCATATCCTGTTTGAGGATCACAGTTACAGGTGAAAAGGACCCGTGAAAGGGTGCTGTGCTTTAAGAGCATTACAAGGCATCACCCATTCCTTTCATGAGAGAATTGATGCGCCTCATGAAGTTATGCAATGTGATGGAGTAGCCATAATGCACCCGAAGTTCACCAGGCTCTTCTCCCTGCAGCTCTGCATTTAAATTAGCTCTGAACTTACTGTTAGATTAAAAAGGTCTGTATATTTTATGCTCTCCAGTGACTTTACTGCTCACTAGAGATTTGCTATATTAAAAAGCACCAAAATTACTTCTCTCAACTAACTGTATTATACTTAAAGTCTAGATAAATTATGGAGTGGTTTTTGGAGCTACTGTGGGGAAAGTCTGCATTGAATAAGAAAGGACTCATGTCCTTGGCCTCTGTGAGTAGGAAAAGTCACTTTATACGTCCACAGTAAATCACAGTGATGAGGATGATAGTGATAATGGTGAAAAGGAAGTTATTTCAGGTAATTAGAAGAAACTGAAGATGCAGTTTTTGGTTACAAAATGACTGGCCTCACATCTGGTCATTGATGTGGTAAGTAAATCAACCCCCAATTCTGACAGTATGTTAAGTACAGAAGGCTGAATACAGCATGCCTTTGGAATATAGAGGAGGATGTTCTGTGCAGACACAGGGACAATAAAGATTTCTTGGAGAGTGAGGTGCTTGATCTGAGTCTCAAAGTTGGTTAGAAATTACTCAGTCAAGAAGGGCTATGGGCTATGCAGAAACAAGCTTTGAAACATATGTCACAACAAAGAAACATGGCAGAAATCAAGATGTAATGGAAGACTAGCAATTAGTTACGTTTGGCTAGACTTCATGATGTAAAAGAGAATAGAAGGTGGTTAAAGGTCTTGGGTAGTATGCTGAGGAGCTTGGCATCCACCTACAAACTAGGCAGGCCAGGTGGGTCTCTAACGCCTCTTCAGGATGTTAAATGTATGAATCTCCTAGGTGAAAGGGCAGCTGAGACTGAAATTTCATTCAAGCTTCATAAGCCAAGCCAAGACTTGTGTCCAAGGTCTGGCACTTAAAAAAAAAAAAAAAAGACTTTTTTGTTTTTTTACAAAGTTTTGTTAAGCCATGTGCCTGTGGAGCTCTGTAATGAGGTGTGCCTTTGTGTAACCTGTACAAAAGGGAAATGTACTGTAGGGACCAGTAGAGTCCTCAGCAAGATGTAAAGAACATGGCAAATATTTTCTTCCATTCTGAGTGTTGTCTTTTCATCCTGTTTATGTTTTCCTTTGCTATGCAAAAGCTTTTAAGTTTCATTAGGTCCCATTTGTTTATTTTTATTTTGCAAATGAACCAACTGACAGAGGATTAATCTCCAAAATTTACAAGCAGCTCATGCAGCTCAATATCAAAAAACCAAACAACCCAATCCAAAAATGGGCAGAAGACCTAAATAGACATTTCTCTAAAGAAGATATACAGATTGCCAACAAACACATGAAAGGATGCTCAACATCACCAATCATTAGAGAAATGCAAATCAAAACTACAATGAGGTATCACCTCACAGCAGTCAGAATGGCCATCATCAAAAAATCTACAAACAGTTGCTTCATTTGCAAATATTTTCTCCCATTCTGAGGGTTGTCTTTTGGTCTTGTTTATCGTTTCCTTTGCTGTGCAAAAGCTTTTAAGTTTCATTAGGTACCATTTGTTTATTTTTGTTTTTATTTCCATTTCTCTAGGAGGTGGGTCAAAAAGGATCTTGCTGTGATTTATGTCATAGAGTGTTCTGCCTATGTTTTCCTCTAAGAGTTTGATAGTGTCTAGCCTTACATTTAGGTCTTTAATCCATTTGGACTTTATTTTTGTGTATGGTGTTAAGGGAGTGTTCTAATTTCATACTTTTACATGTGCCTGTCCAGTTTTCCCAGCACTACTTACTGAACAGGCTGTCTTTTCTCCATTGTATATTCTTGCCTCCTTTATCAAAGATAAAGTGACCATATGTGCGTGGGTTTATCTCTGGGCTTTCTATCTTGTTCCATTGATCTATATTTCTGTTTTTGTGCCAGTACCATACTGTCTTGATTACTGTAGCTTTGTAGTATAGTCTGAAGTCAGGGAGCCTGATTCCTCCAGCTCCATTTTTCATTCTCAAGATTGCTTTGACTATTTGGAGTCTTTTGTGTTTCCATACAAATTGTGAAATTTTTTGTTCTAGTTCTGTGAAAAATGCCAGTGGTAGTTTGATAGGGATTGCATTGAATCTGTAGATTGCTTTGGGTAGTAGAGTCATTTTCACAATGTTGATTCTTCCAATCCAAGAACATGGTATATCTCTCCATCTATTTGTATCATCTCCAGAATTTACAAGCAGCTCATGCAGCTCAATAACAAAAAAACAACCCAATCCAAAAATGGGCAGAAGACCTAGATAGACATTTCTCCAAAGAAGATATACAGATTGTCAACAAACACATGAAAGAATGCTCAACATCATTAATCATTAGAGAAATGCAAATCAAAACTACAATGAGATATCATCTCACACCGGTCAGAATGGCCATCATCAAAAAATCTAGAAACAATAAATGCTGGAGAGGGTGTGGAGAAAAGGGAACCCTCTTGCACTGTTGGTGGGAATGTAAATTGATACAGCCACTATGGAGAACAGTATGGAGGTTCCTTTAAAAACTGCAAATAGAACTACCATACGACCCAGCAATCCCACTACTGGGCATATACCCTGAGAAAAGCATAATTCAAAAAGAGGCATGTACCAGGGCTTCCCTGCTGGCGCAGTGGTTGAGAGTCCGCCTGCCGATGCAGGGGACATGGGTTTGTGCCCCGGTCCGGGAAGATCCCACATGCCACGGGGCGGCTGGGCCCGTGAGCCATGGCCGCTGACTGCGCGTCCGGAGCCTGTGCTCCACAATGGGAGACGCCACAACAGTGAGAGGCCCACGTACCGCAAAAACAAAAAACAAAAAACAGAAAACAGGCATGTACCAAAATGTTCATAGCAGCTGTATTTACAATAGCCAGGACATGGAAGCAACCTAAGTGTCCATCAACAGATGAATGGATAAAGAAGATGTGGCACATATATACAATGGAATATTACTCAGCCATAAAAAGCAACGAAATTGAGTTATTTGTAGTGATGTGGATGGACGTAGAGTCTGTCATAGTGAGTGAAGTAAGTCAGAAAGCGAAAATTAAATACCATATGATAACACATATATATGGAATCTAAGAAAAAAAAAAAGGTCATGAAGAACCTAGGGGTAAGATGGGAATAAAGACACAGACCTACTAGAGAATGGACTTGAGGATATGGGGAGGGGGAAGGGTAAGCTGTGACAAAGTGAGAGAGTGGCATGGACATATATACACTACCAAAAATAAAATAGATAGCTAGTGGGAAGCAGCCGCATAGCACAGGGAGATCAGCTCTGTGCTTTGTGACCACCTAGAGGGGTGAGATAGGGAGGGTGGGAGGGAGACTGAAGAGGGAGGAAATATGTGGATATATGTATATGTATAGCTGATTCATTTTGTTATAAAGCAGAAACTAACACACCATTGTAAAGCAATTATACTCCAATGAAGATGTTAAATAAATAAATAAAATGAATTTCAAAAAAAAAAAGAGCATGGCAGATGTATATTTTAGAAAGAAGATTCTGGTAGCTGTGTGCAGCATGGGATAGATGGAAAGACACTAGAAGCTGATCTACTGCATTACCCAGACAAAGTGTGATAAATTGTCCAGTGGAAACAGATAGGAGGGGACACATTTTCCAAATGTCTTTATCAGTCTTCACCCATAACAGCCTACAATTTGTGATTAATTCCTCTGGGTTAAAGATAGGTGTTAGTGCCCTTTCTTTATTTCACTTTCTAGTAAGACACCACCGGCCATTGTTGTTTCCAAATGAGTATACTTAGCAGATATGTAGCAAGACGTGTGACAGTTGGGTCATCCTTTGCTGAGAAAAATGATATGTCTAAGCCTTCTAATCCAGTAGTAGATACAGGTTTTTAGGTGCTGTAAGTCTAGGGGGAGACTTGTTTAAAGAAAAGTAATAAAATATAAATAAAAAATAAGCTGTAAAACTGAATATTTAATAAGAATGATAAAAGAAATCACTCACAAATAACAAATTAGGGTCTTCCCTGGTGGCGCAGTGGTTGAGAGTCCGCCTGCCGATGCAGGGGACATGGGTTCGTGCCCCAGTCCGGGAAGATCCCACATGCCGCGGAGCGACTGGGCCCGTGAGCCATGGCCGCTGAGCCTGTGCGTCCGGAGCCTGTGCTCCGCAACGGGAGAGGCCACAACAGTGAGAAGCCCGTGTACCGCAAAAAAACAAAACAAAACAAAAAAACAAATAGAAGGTAACAAATATCACAACATCCATAAAAAATAACATAATATCTTTATTAATTAACTGCCTTACAAAATTCTGTAATAACATTCCTCATTATTTCTGGTTGCATACTTTTGATTGTCTCTTCTTTTTTTTTTTTTTTGCGGTACACGGGCCTCTCACTGTTGTGGCCTCTCCCGGTGCGGAGCACAGGCTCCGGACGCACAGGCTCAGCGGCCATGGCTCACGGGCCCAGCCGCTCCGCGGCATGTGGGATCTTCCCGGACCGGGGCATGAACTCGTGTCCCCTGCATCGGCAGGCAGACTCTCAACCACTGCGCCACCAGGGAAGACCCTGTCTCTTCATTTAATAGTGTTTTTTAAATATAATTTTCTAAGGAGAAAATAGAAAGATGGTCAAATGAGTCATTTTCTCTAACATTATTGCTCATTTTATCTATTGGTGATGATTCATTGATAGTTTGGAAGTGTTTTTCTGTCTGTCAGTCCTGACAGCAGCTGCAGGATATGGGGCTTATCACCTAAGTTTGCCTCCTGATTTTTCCTTTGAAAAGTAGGGCTGATGCTTTACTTTCACAAAATTAGCCGTGACTGTGCATAAAAAATAGAAAAGTCCAATTGTGATATATCTGTCTGTTCCCCTTCTCCCTGTTAACTAACAGAGATGTGTCAGTTTGTAAAAATTCAGAGCACAGCCTACCTTCTAAGGCCACAGGTTTTCCTAATTCTAAATACACTACACCAAAGGCCTCTGACAACCCAGGATTCAGGAGCAGGCCCAGGTTGCCACAATTCTCAGCTTCTCTGCAGACCCCTGCATTTGGGAGGAGGTCTGTAACAGCATACCACCTCCTTAGAAAGCAAAGCAGAGGGAGGCAGTTGTCACACATGACCCATCAGCACTAAGTAAGTTGGGACGTGCAGTGATCCCACAGCGAGGCTCGTGCTGGTAGAAATATTAGGTTTGAGCTATTTCCCTTCTGGGAGAACAATTGGACTGCCTGGTTGTGAGTCTCTCCTAGGAAGTTCTCCAGAGCAGATGAAGCAGTTTGAAAAGTGAGCCAATCCCTTGGACACTTTAATTAAACAGTGGAATTCAAAAACTTCTGGAATATTTATATGTGAAACCCTGGAAAACAGAGAGTGATATGTAGGAGTGGGAGAACACATACTCATAGACACTGAGTCCTTTCAAAGATCTTGTCACAGTGCAAGTCACCTAAATAGATGCCCTAATTCAGTCTTTCCAACAATATCCTCAATTCACAGGTGAGAAGCCAGGATGTCAGAAAGGCTAAGTTTCTTGTTCAAGGTCACACAGATTGTAGATGTCATAGCTGAATCCAGAGTTCAACTTTAAGAAAGGAGAATAAAGAGTAGCCCCTGGAATCTGACTGAGTACTCACAGCCTGACCATATGATTCTTCTGTTGGACGTATGTTATCTCACAGAACACCAGCCTCAGACAAGTTTACTCTGAGGCCATGATACAACTACACAAAGCAAGGTCACTGCACAATTTTATGTAAGCACAGATGCAAACAATGTCAATATGTCACCTACAAAATACCAGATAACTCTCTCCAAAAGCCAAAATGAGTGATTGCTACTTCTTTCCCAGTTAAAGATTTATCTTTGTTGTATAGATGAGATTTATTGAGATACCCACCCAATGATACAATTGCCCCTGCTTTCTGAGAGCATCTAATTTAAAGCAAACTCCTACTTCCTTTGGCCCTCCCCAAATCACCCACCCAAACCTATAATATGTTATTCCTAGCTTTCTTTTACAGGAGACACTTCATGATTCCCCCATGATGTGTGTTCTCCCTCTATGCAACAGGCAGTACATCCAACTTGTTCAACAGCAGGCGAGTTCCTGGTGTTTTGAGATTAGAGAATTTGACAACTGGCTCCCCTGCTTCAAGATCCAAAGACCTTGGTGAGAGATGTGGTGGACAAAGTGGGTTTGGAAAACCGTGAGTCTTCATGTCAAGTTTGGGAAGTGCTAGTCCTTATGTGTGAAGGACTTGGACAAGTCCCAGGACAAGTTGGGGACCATGAGCTTCCCAACACAGAAAATACAGGGTTAAGCAGTTGGATCTCCAGGGCCCTTCTTGCTCTAAGGCCATGATCCCTTTAATGGTGTTCACACTTTTGATACTTATACCTGTTTAGGTGGCCAGGTGAGGTTTTTGTGTTTGCATTTGACACAGGAGAGTAATAAGGTACAGAAACCCTAAGTGGCAGATGCAATATTCAGCAACTAGCTTATTGGAAGTCCTAAAAATGTAATGAAAGCCAGTTTCCAAGCACAAAGCAAAATTCTCTGTACTCTAATAAAGATAATAACAACTAATGAGAATTAGTACTTACTATTTGCCTAACCTCATGACAACCCTACTTGTCGGATTTTATCTATTAGATATTATTTTCATCCCTTTTTCGTATGGGGAAACTGATGTACAGAAAGGTTAAGCAACTTGCTAACACTAATATTTGATGAGAGTGACAGGAGGGTCCAGACTGATGCTCTTTACTCCATGGTTTGCTGCCCCTCAAACACAACATGATCTATGAAAAGGATTAGAACATTGTCTCACACACTATAGATTGTTAATTAGTGTTAGCTTTATTATCTCATTTAAACATCCCATCACACCTCTTTTGCAATTAGTATTGATAGCTCTGTTTTACAGATGAGAAAACACAGAGTCATTAAGTAACTCACCCAAGACCACACAGTTAGTATGTGGTAGACCTGAGACTTGAATCAAAGCAGTTGAGAATAAATATACCTCTCACTGTTATTGTTAATTTATTCCATCTATAATCTTTTAAAGATTATGTGATTGGTAATGAAATATATGCCTTATCTCCCTTAATGATTACAGCAAGACTGTGACATAGGTACTATCATTATCTTAATTTCACAGATCAAGAAACTGAGGCAAACAGATGTCAACTCATCTGCCATCATTTGTTGGAGTCAAGAATTAGATAAATTTTTCAATGACTTCAAATATCATTCTCTTAATTAACCACATCATTCTGCTTCAAAGATATCTTGCTTCTGATTTTTAATGTCTCATATTTTATATTTGACTAAAGCCTCTTTGGTTCTATAAAAAATCTAATCACATTTCAGAAACTGTTGAATCTCTCTGCATTTGATCGAATCACGGGTCATACTATGAACAAATTATTATATGTAGTGAACATCACTGCAAATGAGTCTCTCTAAGAAACCAAGTGACATTTATTTTAACAAAAGCAACATATAGTAATTAAAATTTTTGTATTAATGTACATTGTATTAATATATCTTTGTATTAACATATCTTTTTGCAAAAGGTCCCTTGCCTTAGTAAATTATTAGACCCTACTTAAAATAAATAAGAATTTTTTTCAAAATTCTTGTTTAAAAATAATAGTTCAAACATATCTTTCTTTCCTATCATTCTAAGTGAATTCTTATATTTACATATATATCAATAGTGGAAGGGTTACATTTATTTATAGTTGTATTTATTTTAAAAAAAAATCTATGGAACACCCATGCTATTTCAGCTGCTTGATATTCTCAGTAACTCCAAGGAAACTCTGACTCAGGAAAGTAAATGACTTGCTTGAGGGCATTTAAATCCTGGTCTTTTAACTCCAAATCATTAGCACACTGAATCACATCTGAATTATAAAATGTTTTTCCAGGTAACCTTTCCACTGAAGAAAGTTGTTGCTAATATTTTGTAGACACAATGAAATGAATTGACTTTGGGTCGATTATTGTATTCAAATTCTGGCATGACCTTTTCAAGCTATAAGACTTGGAGTGAATTACTTGAATTCTTTGACCCTCAGTTCCTTCATTTTGAAAGTGAGGATAATAATATTTATCTTGTGGGATAAAAAGAAAATACTTAATATTTTTAGCATAGGACCAGGCACACATTAAGGATAAAAAATTAGTCACCATCTTTGTAAAATTTAAGTGTAGTCCTAAAAATAAGTGAATGTATTCCTTAATAATGTTCCTGCTTTGATACACAGTTGTCATGGTTTCAGTTTTTCTAGTCAGGAGCCTAGTTTTGATTACTGTTTTATGCTAGTGCTAGCACAATACTCAATAAATGTATGTGAAAATTTTCTGAGAAGGATTCAGTTGATTTTTACAACTAAAATTGTAGTTAATTTTCATCTCTAGATTTTCTAATAAGCCTTGAGACCAAACAATAAAGTAGAAATTGAGAAGGAAGGATTTTTGTTTTCCTTGTTGTTTTCAGTATCTAAAAACCTAACAAAGTTCCTTAGACTGAAAGGAAATGATGACAAATAAATCTTGGATTTATGCAATGAAATGAAGAGCACTGGAAGTGTAAAATTTGTGTGAATTTATATTTCCTTTCTCAGTTTATTTAAAAGACAATTGATTCTTTAAAACAAAAATGAAATAATGAACTACAATGTTCATTGCATAAATATAAATGTATGAGAATAATAGAACAAAGGACTAGAAGTATGTAAATGGATATGTACTTCTGTAAGGTCCTTATATCAAGATGCATATTAATTAATGGCAGATGATATAAGCCAAGAATGCCTGTTGCAATCTATATAATGTCTAATAAATTTAGGAAACTATAAAATCAGTAGTCATTAAAAGTACACACACACACACAGAAAGGGGGAGACTAAAAGGAATACAAAATATATGTGTACATTTGAGTCTTACAAATAAGGCAGGAGAGGGGAGAAAAAATAAATCGAACAAATTGATAACAAATAAAAATATGATAGACTTAAACCAACCATATACATACATGCATTATATGTAAATGAATTAAACATTCCAGTTGAAAAGCAGAGACAGTCAGACTGGAGAAAAACAAAGCAAAACAAAAAACTATTGTTTGCTTTTTATAAGATATATGGTTTAAATGTAAAGAATCATAGGTTAAACTAAAAGGGTAGGAACTGTATGAAGTACAAAACTTAAGACTATATTAATATATTTTATTCATTCTTGGCAACGTATATTTCAACATAAAGAGTGTTACCTGAGATAAAGATGGCTATTTCATAATGATAAAAGAAACAATCAAGAAGACAAAGCAATCCTAAATAGGCATTTGGGTAATAACAGAGTTTAATAATACAGGAAGAATTGTAACAATAGCAACAACTAAATAGTAATTATGTGAGGTGAAAGATGCATCAATTAACCTTACTGTGGTAAACATTTTTCAACGTATACATGTATCAAATCATCACATTGTATATCTTTTTTTGTTTGTTTGTTTTTTGCGGTACGCGGGCCTCTCACTGTTGTGGCCTCTCACTGTTGTGGCCTCCCCCGTTGCGGAGCACAGGCTCCGGATGCGCAGGCTCACCGGCCATGGCTCACGGGCCCAGCCACTCCGCGGCATGTGGAATCTTCCCGGACCAGGGCACAAACCCGTGTCCCCTGCATCAGCAGGTGGACTCTCAACCACTGTGCCACCAGGGAAGCCCCACATTGTATATCTTAAACTTACACAATATGTCAGATATATCTCAGTAAAGCTGGAAAAAATACATAAAACATTTAATTGACAGAACTAAATGAAGAAATAGAAAATTTTACAATAATAGTTGTTGGAGATTTTAACTCTTAAGGAGTAGATAAAATCAATGAGTTTAAAGGATCTGAACAAAATTATTAACCAAAGTAACATAATTGACATTTATTGAACTTTATATTCCACAACTGCAGAATGCATATTATTTTCAAGCTCACATGGAACAATAAGATATACCATATATTAGTCCTTAAAACAATTCTAAATATATTTCAAAGAATTGAAACCATAGAGTGCTCCAACTGAAAAAATTTTAAAAAATTAAAAGGCAGAATTAAATTAAAAAATCAATAATAATGAAATTCTATCTGGAAAACCTCCCAAAACGTTACACAACATACTTCCAGATAATTCATAGGACAAAAAAGAAGTCATGAGGGAAATTAGAAAATATTTTTAAATGAGTGAATATTAAGATACAAAATAGCAGAATGTGTGCAATATAGCTCAAGAAGTGCTTAGAAGAGAAATTTATAACTAAGTAGTTATGTTAGAAAATAAAGAAGAGGTTAAATAAAGTGTATACATTTTCAACTTAATTTTAAAAGGCTAAGAAATAAGGACAAATAAACCCAAAATATTTAGACAGAAGGAAATAATAAAAATTAGATAATACATCAGTAAAGTGAAAATGGAAAATGAGTCAAAAATATATATATACCTCTAAAGAAATTGATCAATAAAAAGCATATGAGCAGTATCAGGAATGACAGAGGAAAAATACTGCAGATCTAAAGGACATTAAAAAACAATAAGGGCATATTAGGACCAAAATTCTGCCAATAATTCAACAACTTAGATGTAATAGACAAATTCTTTTGAAAACACAGGATACAAAAAAATGACAAAGAAATAAGAAATGTGAAAAGAAGCTTCTCCAGAGGAAAACTCCACATGGAAATGGCCTTACTGTTGAATGCTATCACTAATAATGAAAGAAATAATATCTATTTCACTCAAACTCAGAAAATCAGAATGAAGAAAGATCTCCAACTCGTTCTGTGAGACTAATATGTGCACAGTACCAAAGACAGACAAAACATTGCAAGAAAATAGAATTATAGGCCAATATCCGTCAAGAAAATGGTTCAAATATTCTAAACAAAATATTGGTAAATCAAATTCAGCAATATATTAGGAGGAATAATGCATGAAAAATAAATGAGGTCCATCTTGGCATGGTTTAACTTTCAAAAACCAAAGTAATCAATCACATTAACAGTATGCATATAAAATCCTAAAGGGTGGGGAAGGTTTGAGATTTGACTTGCAAGAGTCGTAAAAGTCCTTCTGAATTGAAGAAATTAACCTATGTCTACTTGGGGATTTGGGTTACATAGGTGTACGCATTTTGGGAAACTCCTCAAAGTATAAACTTAAGACCTATGCATTCACCATACATAAATTATTCTTTAATAAACAGACCTATTCATCAACAGTTGCTGTTAAATATCCTTTACCATTTAGGATTGCCTTTTCCTAGTGGAATGAACACTCAATTTTAAAAAACCTTGGTATAAATCATACCAATATCTCTATATCTCACTGTCTCTATATAATAAAGATATTATATCCCTATATAATAAAGGAGTGATTGTTTCCAAATCTGTTAATATCTCTGAGCCTTATTTTTTTATTATGTAAATTGGGTAAAAATGTCTGAGGAACCATATGATGCATAAGGGTAATATCAAGTATTATAACCGAAAGCCACTATGCTACGCTGTTTCTTTATACCGTATACTGCATTAAGATGGAACTGCTATGGACTTGCAAGTACTCTGCTTGAGAGTAAGGGTTCTCTACTAACCATTCAAAGCCCACCTCAGCATCTTCTTCCCCAAATAGTCCTCTCTATTAGAGTCCCAGTTAATATGAATAATTATTAGTATGAGAGTCTCAGTCCCTATTAGAGCCCCAGCTTATATTAATATTTCCACTAATTATTTTTACTACTAAAAATAATTTGAGATCTTTCTTCATTCTGATTTTCTCCTCTTTGAATTTCCTTTTGCTAAAACATCATGGCATTTGGAGTTTGACAACACTTCCTAAACTATATACAGTGCAGTCTCTTATGGTCTCTAGAAGGGACATGTGTGATAAGAAAATGTCTGCCTGGATGGAGATGCAGGCTTCTGGGTTCCAGCTCTACAAACTCTCCAGCTTCATCTCTGAAGTGTTAGTTCACATCCAGGAGTCTTAGTAGCCCCATGTGTGAAACAAGAAAGTTGGATGACTCTCAGAGCTGAGCTGCCTTTCAACTCTGAGATTTTATTGACTTACTAGCCCCTGGGGAGCTTTTTACACCCGGCTGTCAAGAGGCACACAGGAGCCATGAAAGACTGTCAGGGTCATTAAACTCTCCTCCGTGGATAATTCTTTCCCAAGAGAGCTATAGGCTCTGGGGCATCTAGAGTGCACAGGGATAAGCTTCAGGGACAGAATTGGATCAAGGTGCCTGCAATACCCATGAAGATAGAAATGGCCTTCCTTCTGACCTTGAGAATGATTTGCCTCTATATTTGAAATCAGTAATAAGAGTTTATTCCAATTTAGTCTTCAATATTTGCCTCATTATAGAAGTGAATTTACTTGATAGAAGGAATAAACTAGTTTAGAAAATAACACATTTTCCCAGCATTGACAAATGCCCAAATTTGGAAGTTAAAGGGAGAGTTGGTCCTCTTTGTCCTGTATGTGGTGGAAATGAGCAGAAAAGCACCTAAACTGACCGTAAATTTGTGCAATTTGTGAGGTACACTATCAATGTGTCATGGCCCTGAGAAATCACCTTGTCTTTTGATTACAGCCTCCCACCTAGTATGTGAGGGAACATGCCCCTGGCAGATGTTTCAGAGCTTGAACCATGGATGAGTCAGGAAAACAGGCCGAGTCCGACACAGTGCAAGAATCATAGACCAAAATAGCCAGAGAACAGCATAAGATTAGTTTAGTAAAAATCTTTGTTTTAAGAAACTTACCCTTCCTCCAGCAAACATTCACATACACAGAAAATTAACATTCGTAATAGAGTCTCAACTCTGTCTTTACCTGATGACTTCGTACTTCTTCTTGATTGCTCAGCATTGATCTGTCTTTCATTGAGCAGTATGCTGGAGCCATCTTATTGGCTCATGAAAGTCAATTGTTAAATTTTCTGGAATTTTGCAAATTGGTTGTTAAACATAGTCATTATTTAAAAGTTAAGTTATATTCACTTACCATATATAAATATTAATATGTTAAAAACAGAGATCAACACGGAAGCTCATCACTTCCTAAATATTTTACTGTTAAGTATCTGTATGGTAGAAATACTATATAATCGTGACTGCTGCACAAACTCCATATTCAGTGATGTCGTTTGGTAGCTTAATATAGGCCATGGTGGGAATATTTATACCATAGAAATTAGAAAATGCTGCAGCTCAGAGCTTGGTTTATTGTTGTGTTGATTGTCTGGACTTAAAATGCTGGATAAAATGTGGATAATGCACATTAAATTTAAAAGTGTGGCATCTTTGTAACCATTACATTGTGAGTAGCAATATTTAGGATGTATTTATCCAGTATTAGACAACTCTTAATTCAGCAAAGAAGTTGCTTGCATCATTAACTAATGAATAAGTGAAATTATGACATCTACTTTTGTTGTTTCACTTTCATTTTACTTAATATAAATGGAAACATTAACCAACATTCATGTCATTCTTTTATCAATGAGGTGAGCAACTTGTCTACTTAAGTGGGTAGTAAACAAACATTTATTCACGAGTTTAGTATTGTGACACTATCGTTGGCAATAAAATTATTTTAAAAATTTAGGTTAGGTTTTGCAAGAAATAGCAAGGCATGCTGCAGTTATAGGTGTATGGAATTTGTAGCATATATTATTCTATATTTTATTATTTTTAAATTGGGTGCTATATATTCTTTATATCTGTATAATTTTTTCCTGGAAGCTGGTTACCAAGACACCGTTGCTGTACTTTTATTCCTAAAATCCTGCCTTCTCCAGCCTTTCCACTACAAAAGTTTAACCCAACACAACCCTTTTCCACAATTTGATTTATATAATCCCACTTATCCAAATTCAACCATTCACCCACTTTTTTTTTTTTTTTCTGTTTACCAGTTATTCCTTTCTCTCAATGCCAAGTACAATTCCCTAAACAGGTATTCACAATCTCCTGTCTGGATAGCTGCAGTAGCTGCCTAATTGAGATTCTCTCTCAGTTCCTGTCATCCTCTAAAGCATCCTCGTCTTGCAGCCTGAATGATATTTGTAAGTTACAAATACAGTCATAACCCTCCTCTGTTTAAATCTCCTAAAGATCCCCCCTTTGATGTAATATCCAGGCTCTCGACGTAGCATCCTTCTCTCCGGGAGTATTACTAGACATGCCTTGCCTTCTAACAGTCTGCCTTGGGCTTCCCTGGTCCTTTCAAAAAATTGCCTTAGAGAGAGTTTTTTTGATTACTCTGTGTCAGATATTTTCTAAATGTCTTGTTATTTTAAATAAATAATATCATCTCTTTCTGTCCAGTTACCTTTATCTCTAAGACCCAAATTAGCAAAACTAGCTGCCACCTTTCTGGAATTTATTGTCTGGCAGCGGCACATTTCTACTTACATCTCAGCTCGCCTTCTCTTGGATCGTGTAAGCAGACACTGAGTGGGTGATGACTCATTGAGGATGAAGTAAAACTTCTTATCTACTATGCCACAGATTGTATCCCTCTCATCTCCCCAGACTAATTTCTAGATAAGCTGTCCATTACTGCTGTGACCTCCGCTCCTCTGTTGGTAATCTAGATGGTGTAGAGTTCAGTAGCTAGTGACGCTCCCACATTTTGAGAAATCTGTCCTGGATGAGTGGAGATGGTGGCTAGCTGGACATGAAGGAGGGGCAGGAAGTGGCTTTGCGGGAACAGAGGCCACTAGAAGGATGGTCAACTGACACCTATCTCCTAATTCTGCTCTAAATACCTCACAGTCACAGGTCAAGTAATGTAGGTCCTTGCGGCCTTAGTTTCCCCGTGTATAATGTTAAAATTTTGAATTCTTGCACATACAGTTTATCACTGCCAGCACTGAGCCTGCATAACAGCAATAGGAACAACAGCAATAGTGACGAAGACCAAAGCTCATTGAGAAGGTCCATTGTCCAGGCATTGTTCTGAGTGTTTTGCATATATTATCTCACTTAACCCTCATATAACATCCCCATAAATAATTGCTTTTTTTTTTGCGGTACGCGGGCCTCTCACTGTTGTGGCCTCTCCCGTTGCAGAGCACAGGCTCCGGATGCGCAGGCTCAGCGGCCATGGCTCACGGGCCCAGCTGCTCTGCGGCATGTGGGATCCTCCCGGACCGGGGCACGAACCCGTGTTCCCTGCAAAGGCAGGCAGACTCTCAACCACTGCGCCACCAGGGAAGCCCCTGCTATTTTTTATTGGTATTTTTCCAGAGGATGTCACTAGGGGTCAGGCGGGTTAAACACATTGACTACACTGGCAGAGCTAGTGCTGTGGGTTTGAATCAATTTAAACCTGCTCATTTTAAACTATTAGCCCTCTACCCCAAATATCAGTACACATTTATAGACAAATATTCACATCTAATAATTCTTATCTTTTAGAACTCCTTTTAGATGTTACTTCAAGCAGAATTTATTCAGACATTTATGGATCACCTATTATGTAACAGGTATTTGGCCAAATTTAAGTGCAACCATTTTCTGTTAAGTCTTTCCTAGTCTTTTTAAGATGGAAAAACCTGCCCCTTCTATGTGCCATCACAAACCTTGAGCTCATTGCTTTCACAGGAAGCACTTAATGCTTTTGTAATTGTGTGTTTATTTGACATCGTCTGGGGAGAAAGCTATGGCTTCCCTGTTCACCCCTGACTCTAGCACCTAACCCACTGCCTTGCTCTTTGTATAGGATCAATAAACATGTGATTGAATGAATCCAAGTTCTATTTTGACTCAAAGGGAAATTAGGCAAGTGATGACAAGTGATGTTATCACACTGTCTTCCCCAGAGCCTGAAATCTAGATCACCTTGGGTTAAGGCAATCTCTCTCCGTGAGGCCACTACTTAACATGCAAATGTGTTACCTTGCTGGGATTTTGTGTGAAGTCATTAGAAACTATTAACACTGTAGCAAACAGTAGTGTCTTAGAGCAGCTATTTAAGGACCTAATGGAGAAAAGCCGTCCCGAAATATTAAACAAAACTGGGGTGAGAAAATGGTTTAAAAGAAACTGAAATTGGAAAAAAAAATCTTACTCTGACTTTCATAAAGCACTTCCTTTGTTGTCTGTTCACAATAACATAATAGACAGACCCTTCACTAGTCACCGAATATAAAAAGACAGCCCTTGCGTTGAGTTTGTAGTCCAGTGAGGGATAAACAAGGAGCTCAGTGATTGCAGTGCAATATAATAATACATGCTTTACAAAAGGCTATTGTGGGAAAATGGGGTGAGACTGCTTTGGGTCAGTAATGACCTCAGGAAAGAATATACAAATTTGCGAAGAAGTTTGCCAGTTTGAGTGGGGGGAAAGGGACACTCCTCACGCCGAAAAGTGCATGTCCGTGACCACTAAAAGGATTTAATGAAGTTATGCATGTGGAATACCTGCCAACTGCAAGACACTCGGTACAGGCTGAGAAGCAATGCTCTCCCTTAAGCACGGCACCCTCCTTTGTTCTCATAGTGCACTCACGGCCAAATAGGGATGATACCCCTGCCCAGGTCATTATGGTGTTAAATGGAATAACAGGAAAGCATTTTGTAAACGGTGTGATGCAAAGGTAAAGGAGGGTTGGTTTTAACAGTGGGAGTACACAGAAAACAAGCCAGATTACTTAACTGTAGTATAGCCCTGCAGGATTCTATTCCCCACACCCTGACTGTGCTGACCCTCCCAGCCTTGCCTTGTCCTTGATGCATCAAGAGAGTTTCTCTGTTTGACTCTTCATGCTTCTTCTCCTTCTTCCCATTTCATTTTCTTTCCCTTTTAACCCCTAAATATTTCTATACCACTTTCCTTTACATTATTCAGGTCTCCACTAAAATATCACCTCCTCAAATGATTTTCCTTGATCGTCCAAGTCAAAGGTGCTGAGCAGTCCCTCTGTCTCATGATGTTGTTCCATTTTCTTCACCCCCGTAACTCATTTGTCAGCTTGTATATAAACTAGGTGCACCCCACCACCCTGAACTGGGATAGAGGCTCTAAAAAGACAGAGACCTTGTTTCGTTGTTAACTGCTGTATTCTAAACATCTAACACAGTGATTGCATCTCAAGAAACATTGGATGAGTTAATGAATGGATAAGTGAAAATACTCATATACCTTTGGGATTGGAGAATTAATTGAGTGTACATGATGTTCAAGAAAGCCCTCCTAACTCTCTGTGGGTAAGGATACAACGCTTAGTTGTATAGGTTCAGAATTCTAAAAGGCTGTATATAAACAAGGGGTCATTTTAGATTCAAGATGCCTAGTACTTTAAGATTAGCAGACACATCTTCAATTTTTCTAGGCAACAGAAACACTAGCATTTGAAATAATTGCCTCAGAAAAATATGCTGTTCTATGTGCCATGGACAGAAAGATAATTGTCCTTTAGTTATACTTTTCTCTTCTTTTCTTTAAATACATTATTTGCTTCTTTCTTTCTAAAAGGAGCAACTGATGTTCTAGTGAAAACCCCCATTTCTCCAGATTTCTAGTTTTTGAGACTTCACTGTGGCCAGATTATTCTTGCTCTTAGCAAACGTTCTTCCTGTGATCTATTCATGTATTTATTTCTGTCAGGATGCAGGGACCTAATAACCAATCCTCCAAACCTCTTGCAATGTAGCATCTAATTTACTTTCCCTTGAATTGTCAGCCATGCTTCTGTTTGTTCATTCCCCAGTAGTACTCCCTTCTCCACTCAAATGTCAGATTGAATCCATTGGAAAAGACTGTTTTCAAGATTTATTGCTCTTTTCCACCTTATTCTCTTTCTTCTTTCTGATGCATCGTGCTGAGAGTGCCAGCTCTTCGTGCACTGCTTCAGTAATTGAAAGAGGCAACAGATAACCGCAGGGCTATCCTGGTGGTCTTCCCAGGAGCATCAGTGCCTGATGATCCGGGAGGAGCATCATCAGTCTCAAAGGGCAAAGGAAGTCAGAGGGACACACTGCAGAGATGACTATAAAGAAAGAGAAAACATCATACAAATCCATAAATTCATGATATATATCGACTATGGTAATAATGGTAATTACTGCTTTTTAAAATTCTTTGCAGTTTGTAAAATGCAATTCCATTCATTACCATAAAAAGAGCCATATTTGCTCAAGAACATAGTGCAGTCAGCCTCCATGCAGTCCCAGAACAGAGGTCTACAGTGATTTCTCTACTGTCTTCCTGATGGGAGCACTGTCCAGAGAGAGGGTTTTCTTTTTGTTTTTTTTTTATGTACCTTTTTTGATTCTTACAACAGCCTTATGCAACGATACGATTTCCAGTTTATAAATCAGAACAAAAACAAAAGTAAATTTCAGAGACAGAAAGGGATTGCCTTATGTTTACATAACAAGGCAACGGCAGGACAGTGATCCAAAGTGATCGTCTTATCAGAGTCCGTGGACATTTTTTGCTCAGACTATTGCATTTAGCCACTGTCATATTTAGAACAACTTAGAGGGGTCTCTCTTCCCAAAGAAACAGTAAATTGCTTTGTGTTATGAAGAAAAAAATCTGCAACCTTACACTTCCTTAAAAAGGATTTGAGAATGCAACAAAAGTATGACTGTATCTGAGAGCCCAGGTGCATCTTCTGCCTTTCAGGAGAGCTGACACTCTATTTAAAAGAGTTGGCCTTTAATTAAATAATCATTTACGTGGATAAGTAATTGTAAGTTACTGCACATGAGGGGTGGGTAGTTTCTGAAGGAGAGAATGATGGAATCAAGGATTTTTATTTTGTCTGAGAAGTTGTTGGAGGGGATGCTTGGCAGAGGTCTAGAAAAGACTGTTTAAGCTTTTGAATTGAAGCTGAGGCCTGAAGGATCAATAGGAGTTAGATAAGGAAAGGGAAGAACGTTTCAGTAGGAAGCAGCCACAGGAACTGGAGGCCCCAAGGTCTGGTGTCTTCTGCATCAGACACAGTGGTGCAGTGCCTACAGCCCACGATTCCTTGAGGAGCCATGAACATATTTTAATATCTTTAGAAACCAGAAGAATAAAATGAGTGTAACCCAGCCTGGACAGTATTAGTCTTCATACCAATTCAGTCATAAAATATAACTTTTAACATTTCTATGAGGGACGAGACCTGCCTAGGCCGCAGATCCAAGAGCACCGTGACGTGGCCAGCCTGACATGGGAAAAAGAGAAAGCTACAGTGTTCGAGAGGCTGCATGAAGCTGGTGTTGCTGAAATACACAGTCTTCTGTTTCTAGCCATCTTGTTTTAGATGACCCTTAAAAAAATAAAAAATAAAATGGAGAGAGAGGGAAAAAAAAGAACTGGAGGACTCCTTCATTCCTTCTCTTTACTTCTGAGGTTGGATTCCCCAAACATTTCCTTGATTATTACCCACCCTCTGCCGTGAGGCCTCCTGGTTCCCACCCCAATTCCATCATGTTTATTGAAACTGTCAATTGAGGTGGGACAGAAAGAATTGTGCTGGAACACAATAACATAATAATAGTAATTACGCTGGCTACATTTTTATTGAATTAATGAGTGAGTGACTGAAACAAAATTGTCTGTGTTAAAGTGAGTGGAGCTGACAATAAGGGGTAAAAGCCTTCGGATAAAAAGCTATTCCTCTGTGATGCACTTCAACAAGCATTGCTTTAGTACAACTACCTGTTGTACTGTACTGAGCACCACAAACAGAAATGTAAATGGACTGAATCCCTGTTCTCGAGGAGGGCTCAATCCTTGGCATGGAGGCAGATGTATGTTCAGTTTACCACAATCCACCATGGAAGATTCTAAACACCTAGTATAATCAGGATGCTGTGAGAAACAGTCCAGAAGGCAATATACTTTCTGTGATCCGGGCGTGGATGATGAATAGAATGTGGGAATGTAGGGAATGTGGAGGTGGGTCTTTCGGCCAGAGGAAGTGGTGTGGCCCGATGGCAAAAAATGCAATGTGGCTGGACAAGGAGAGCATATTAGGCATTGTACAACAGACTGAAAAGTTGGGTTGGAGACAGTTCCCCGAAGTCCCTGATCCTTCCTTAATCAAATTATATATGTGGAAGATTGGATATTAAAATAAATTGAAGAGGCAAATATTAACAGGGATTGTCATCATTTTTTCTATAAACATTACCAAATTTATCTAGCACTTTCTACATCATATCAAACTATAGGCAAAGCCCCACTGGAAGTAGTAATATAAGAGACTGTGACTTGTGAGCTGAGTCTGCAAAGGGCAAAAGAAAGAATAATCATCAAAAACAATTTTTCTAGCTTAGGGAGAAGTTTCTAATATGTCAAAATGTGCCTGAGTGATTAAAGAAAGATTATATTATTAGCAGTATATTTAGTGTAATGTGGGGGAGGGGTAGCAGCCACACTCTCTTTGAAAGGATTTCCTTCAAAATTTCTAAAATATAACTGAAAAGGCATGCTTCATTTAAGAAACTTACTTAGCTTGAATCTCCTTCCTCTTTAAAATTTGATGTAAATAACATATTATTTTCCTCTTTACCGTGATTTATTATACGTGGATTATAAAAAAAAGGTCTCATGATTTTACGATTTCTTTTTCCTGCCTGCAGACTTTGTTAAAGTGGCCATAATTTGTACATCAGTCCCAGTGCTGCATGTTTTATTTTAACAAATATATAACTGTATGAGCTTCAGCATCAGAACATTTTGTATGTAATCATTAAAACACAAAATTGCTGTCTGGAACCAAGGATCATTATTTTTCCATTTGTTCAGATCCTGGCACACAAAATGATCCAACTTGATTCTCAGTCCTGGGGTTATCTTGCTCGCAAGTCAGGACCCAGTACCAAACTTTCCGTGAGCACAGACCTTACCAGAGAGTTTAAGGTAGTATGTTCAGGGAGTGCTTCACTCTCACTTTTGCATCTGTCACAGCATTAACTAAACGCCTGGCACACCGCCCAGCTCGCCAATCCCACCCAACTCAGTTCAGCTACATTAAACTAGTAACTTATTCACAAAATACTGTGACTGATATATTGTGATCTCTTAATCATTGGGAGGTATAAACATGAACAGTTTTCTGTCTCCCATAACTACTTCTGTGAATATTTCTTTTTCTTTGTAGATAGTTTGGATGGGGGGGCTATTAATAACGTCTCAGCTTTTTCCATAATTGTTAATCTATTTCATTTATTAAAATACTCTCTCTTACTCTTTTTTTTAAGACTTAGTACTATTCTTTCAAAGCTTCAGATTCATATGCACTTCAAAGCTCTCCTCCTTCCTCTCCTTGAAGGCATGCCTTGTAGGGTTGCTGAAGATGGCTTCCAGAGAGCCCTCCAATCCCCCCTCCCCAGTCCTTGTCATTCTAGTTGCGGAGCAGTAATAAGGGATAGGGGATGCCACGACCCCTGCATCCTTCAGTGTGGAATCCTGGGTTCCAGTCCTCTTTCTGTTGGTTGCTGCACTTTTCTCATATTGGTGCCCTGTTGTTTCCCTGTGAGCAGCAGGGGTTTTTTTTAGGTAAGAAGTGCTAACCAGTCCCACATCAGGGAAGATGGAGCCTGGTTTGGGCACTCCCCATTTTGTGTTCTTTTGAGTCCAATTTCATCCTTCTGTATGTAGATACCCAGTTTTCCCAATGCCATTTGTTAAAAAGACTGTCCTTTTCCCATTGTGCATTCTTGGAGCCCTAGTCAAGCATTTGTCTCCTTATTTCTGGAATCTCTATTCTATAATATTGGTCTGTGAGTTTGTTTTTTCATGCCGATGTAGCTTATGTCCATCACTATAAGTTGTACATACAGGTAGTGTTAGTAAACTTTGAGATGAGAAAATTGAGGATCAGAGAGTTTAAGCATAAGCAGACTTTCCAGGATGTTAAAACTATTCAGTGTCAGAAACAGGATGGTAGCTCATTTCTTCTGAATCAAGAATGGTGTTTGTACCAGATTTCTATATGTGAATTAAAACAATGACTTATAGCCACAAAACATGTGCTTTCTTACGGCATCTCCCTCCCCTTTTCCTGCATTTGCTTATACAGGAGAAAGATGAAAAATATAAATTTTAACACAAAGAAGACTTAAATATGTGTCATAATAGAGGTATATAAGCAGTATTACTTGAGTACAAAGTAAACAGCAGTAGTGACTTAGTTGGATGGAGAATAAATCTGGAAGGAAAAGGTGATATCAGAGCTATTTTGCAGTATAAGTCACTTTTGAGTTAAATCTTCAAGAGAGAGTTTAATTTTGGAAGGTGAAGAATTAGGGAGAGCACCTACGTTTAAAGCATGGCGTAATAATAAATTATAAGGTTACTATGTAAAAATTATGTGTGTTTGCTTGTTTCTTTTTGTTTGTTTGTTTGCTTGTTTCTTTATTACTTTAAGACTTTGGAAATAGGAAAGGAAGCTTGATAATACTGGGGTTTCACTGTCATGATAGCAGTAGGCATCCAATAAATAGTGGTAAAATGAACAAATGGTTGAATGGGCATTTTATTATACATGTAATTATGAACCCCCCAAACATGTTCACATCCTAATTCCTGTCAATATGTTATTTTATCAATATGTTAATACACATAGCAAAAGAGGCTTTGCAGATTGATTAAAGATCTTGAGATGGGAAGATTATCCTGTACTATCTGAGTGGGCCCAGTATAATCACAGTGTCCTTATAAGAGCGAGGCAGGAAGGTCAGAGGCAGAGAAGAGATGTGACAGTTGGAACAGAGGTCAGAATGATGCACCCATAAGCCAAGGAATGGGGGCATCCTACACAAGGTGAAAAGGCAAACTGTGGGTTCTTCCCTAGAACCTCCAGAAAGAACTTATGTCAACACCTTGGTTTTAAACTCTTTTAGAATTTGGACCTGCAAAACTGCATTTATATAATGCATAGATAATGCATTTATATTGTTTTTAGTCACTAAGTTTGTGGTAATTTGTTACAGTAATAATAGGAAATTAATACAGTTTGGGTGAACAAAAGAATTTTAATTCACCAGTTACCAAGGCAGTGAAGTGGGAGTTCCACTTCTGGTAACAGTGGAATAATCTTCGGGCCAACTGTCCTCCTGAAAAATTTCAAAAGGTACTGACTACACATGCACGTAAACACACACACACACACACACACACATACATACATACACATGCTTTAAACCATTTAAAACACTTAAGAGCATCAAAAAATCGACACCATAGTAAAAAATTATGAGAAAAAAAAATCTTAAAAAGCCAGAGCTCAGAATTGTAAGTAGAATGCATAACTGAGTTTTGCCCCAATATGTATTTTTGCCAATTACCACAATATTGATCAGTAACATGACAGTTTCACAGGCAAAGAGTGTAGTCTTAATGCGGGTGTCATTGTCAAGTTGGTAATTAATTAAGGTTGAGCAACTTTAACACATTATGTTGAGACAACAAAAGGCTACACATTCAAAATAATGGTGAATCAGAATTACATCTGCCCCCTGTTCCCACTTACAATGCCCAGAATAGACTTCAGGGATAATTACCGACTAGGAGTCAAACAAAGCTGCATAGGGAATGGAAGGGAGAAACCCTTGCCTCTGAGAGACTATAATTCTAGCCAAATTCTCATATGGATTTGCACCTCATATTAACACAGGCTGGTCCTTATTGTGTTTAACCCACATTTTTAATAGAGTGCTTGCTCACTGTGTCTCTTCTATAACTGTTAGATGAAAACTCACACCCTCTGTGAAGAAAGGCTCTTCCATTCTACATTTCAGAGTCCCTGCCAACATGTAAAAAAAATTAATCAGTACACACTAGACACATTTTCTTTTAATTTAATAACTGCACAGGAAAACAAAGAACTATGAGGAAGAAATAACAGAAGATACAGATCCACAAAATTTCTGATATTGGAGTTGTTTAGACAAAGAATATAAAATAACTATGTTTAGTATGCTTGAAAAATATATGCAAGTGATAGGCAACTATAAAAGTACCTAGCAGATTTTAAAGATATCAATTAGAAACTTTAGAAATGATAAATTCACTAACCAAATTTAAAAACTCAATTAAGTAAGTCAGACAACATATCAGGCAAAGCTGAATGGAGAAATAGTGACCTGGGAGATAGATCTGAAAAAATTATTTCAGAACTCAGGATAGAGATAATAGAGAAAAAATATAAAAGTTTGAGACAGGGAGGTTACAGAATAAAATGTCTAACCACATATAACTGAAGTATCCACCAAAGAGAAAGAGGGTAGGTAATGAAGTGATAATGGCTTAGAATTTTTCAGAACGAATGACAGACCTCTTTTAAAAGAAGCATAAGGCAAGGGTAACAAAATCAAAAATAAACAAATGGGACTACATCAAACTAAAACACTTTTGCACAGTGAAGGTAACTATCAACAAAACAAAAAGGCAACCTACTGAATGGGAGAAGATATTTGCAGATGACATCTCTGATAAGGGGCTAATATCCAAAATATATACAGAAGTCATACAACTGAATTTAAAAAAATCTGATTAAAGAATGGTCAGAGGACCTGAAAAGACATTTTTCCAGAGAAGACATACAGATGGACTACAGACACATGAAAAGATGCTCAACATCACTTATCAATCAGAGAAATGCAAATCAAAACCACAATGAGATACCACCTCTCACCTGTCAGAATGGCTGTCATCAAAAAGACCACAAACAACAAGTGCTGGTGAGGATGCAGAGAAAAGGGAACCCTCATGCACTGTTGGTGGGGATGTAAATGAGTGCAGTGACTATTGAAAGCAGTGTGGAAGTGCCTCAAAAAATTAAAAATAGAACTGCCATATGGTTCAGTAATTTCACGTCTAGGTATTTACCCAAAGAAAACAAAAACACTAATTTGAAAAGATAGATGCACACCAATGTTTATTGTAGCGTTATTTACAATAGCTAACATATGGAAGCAACCTTTGTCCACTGACGGATGGACAAAGGTGTGGTTTATATATACAAGGGAATATTAGTGAAATGGAATTCTAAAGAATATGTTTGGGGAGGAAGTTTCAGGTGGGATAT
Organism: Monodon monoceros; assembly: GCF_005190385.1. Taxonomy (NCBI): domain Eukaryota; kingdom Metazoa; phylum Chordata; class Mammalia; order Artiodactyla; family Monodontidae; genus Monodon; species Monodon monoceros. Next base: position 4,038,647 of record NW_021703770.1, on the reverse strand, counting down.
TAGATTACAGGAAAAAATGAAGAACAGAGAATGTTGTAAATATGTGGCTAAAACTCCATGAACAAGGTACTCATGCCATGGAGAGTTTAAAGAATATAAGTCTGCTTATGGGTCTGGAGGCCAAGAAGGTGTAGTGTGTCTTGAAGAGGGTGATCATCGACCTCTTACAAGGTACCTCAAAGCATTACAAAGTTGTTAATGAGATTTGCAGCTTTGGGGTGTTCAGATTCATTGAAATTTCCTCCTTTTCCCAATTAATGCCCTAAAATCCACAAAAGAAACTTCCACTTTAGTTCAGAACCCTGTGTTTGGCAGACACTGTGGGTATCCTGCCCAAATTCTCTTGAGATATAACACTAGGCTGCTAATTAGCAGTCCTCCAACTAACAGCAGCTGCATCCTTTTGCGAGAACTTTCTCTAGTGTCAGGAATCCACTCTATTCCTGCCATAACTGTGGAGAATGAAACTCCCTGAATCCCTGGTGATCATCAGCTGATGACTGACTAATGTTGATCCGTGAACACACCTGACCGTTCGTGGTGGGAGGGTTAACCTCGCATTGCATGCGCTACACTTATTCCCAGAATTTCTCAGCAAGCTTAAGCTCCAGGTGCCCACAGCAGTAACTTGCTTGGTAACACATTCTTTACTGGCTGCTTTTCCTTCCCTGTCTCACTTCCCCATTCCCCTGCTGGTGTTTCCTGAAATCACCACCCAAACAAACTACTTTGTACTGGTCTCTGTTTAGCATTTGCTCTAGGAATACATAACGTATCACAGGATCCAACTCTAGGAGACATCGACACTATTAGGAGAGCCTATGAGGACATTCATAGAAACTCTCTGGATCTCTAACAATGCCTTGAGGAAAGATGTTGAAGCCTTAAGTTTGTTGTTTACTTTTTGTGAACTTCTAGGGTGATCTGGGTTAGAAGCCCACCACACAGACTTTATAGCCCTTTTTTTTTCTTACTGTTGTATTTCAACAGTAGCCTCGTGTCCCAAAGGCTTATCTGCAGTAGGCGTTTCATCCCAAGTAAGTAAAGGTGACAATTTAGGTTATCCTCTTACTCATGGATACCAGTATCCTATTACCTGTTGGCATGAGTGTATTATTTCATGTTTAACTAAGACAAATAGCCTATCACAGATTCCCATATAAGAAAGTATGTTTCAGAGGACAAATTTCTGTACTAAATATTCCATGCATCAAGGCATATTGGAAAAGAGAAAGCACTTGAGGTGTTTCAAAAAGGACATAATTTAAATTAATGGAAATAGAGGCTTATGAAAACTTCAAAAGGGCTGGATTAGTGAGCATTGGAGAGCTGCTTTTCAGAGATGAGGAAGTCATAAATAGCAGAAGTTGAAAGACACCACTGCCGATCTCCTCAATGGCACAGCACACAGGGGTGATTTGTAAGAAGCTGCCTGAAAACCCCTTTCGCAAAACCTCATGTTTTGCATCTGCCAAAAACCATATACCTGCCCCTCCGCATGACTGGATCTATCACCCTGCCAGCACAATGATGCTGTCTGCCTCTCGTATGTCTTCCAAAGCTATTGGTGTGCCTCCCGATGGTGGAATTTAAACCGAAACCTTGCTCATAAATGAGCCAGAAAATGTGGTTTAAGGCTTCCAGCTCCAACCCAAATAAGGGAGGCAGAGAGGGGATGGAAATGAGAAAAGAGGCCCACAGACCATCTATGACAACAAAATTATGGTATAAAATGGTACTTGTAAATTTAAAATAAATAAAATGGAGCCAGATAATATAACCGTATTTATATAAGTCTGAAGGGGTATGAAAAAGTGTCCTGAAGTTTATGTGGTTTGGGGAGAGTGTAATTGTACCAAATCATGCACATTGTAATTTCTTAGACAATGCTAAAATGCTCAAAATAGAGCATGTAACTTAAACGCTACTAGAAGGAAAAGTGGAATGATAGGGAAAAGGTCAATACAAAGGAGGAAGGAGAGAAAAGAATCATGGAACATATAAGACAAATAGGAAGTACCAAAGAAGTTAACAAATTGAAATTGAAATATATACATAATCATTTTAAATCTAAGAGGATTAAATGCTACATTCAAAAATACGAAGATTGCCAAGTTAGCACAAGAACGAAAACCTCAAAAATGAAATTCAATTGCATGTCTTTTAGAAAAGACATCTAAAATATAAACATAGAAAAAAAATGAAAATGAAATGATGGAAAAATGTATTGGTATTTCGTGCTAATACTGCCCCACACAATGAAAATGATGATTTTGCTTATTATGCTGGAGCTAAATAGCTCAGGTTCGCTTCTTTATTCAAAAAAGAAGTAAGTGTAGGCAAAATACTCTTGGACAGCTGATGGCAGCTTTATTTTGCTCCTCCACTTCCCAGGAGGTCACATTTGCATAATAGTTCAGATTGCCTGTTCATCCAATAAAGGACGATTTTAGGGCAGGTGGATTTCCACATACTTGATACAGAAATTCTGAGAACATCTTAGAAAAATGTTATCTAGGCAGATTTATTTAGCCACTACAAAACTGCAGCAGTGTTTATTACTTACTCTATGATGGGTGCATCATATGACTGGTAATTCCTGGAGCTAGTGTAATAGGATCACTTTAGTAGCTGCTTCCTGCCTGCCACAAAGCATAGAGACAAAGAGCATAAAAGACAATTAACATGGGGTCACGTGTATTTAGATTCTTTGATTAATATCATCAGAGAGCCAAGGTTAATGACATGCCCTCTATGACTTTGTTTCTGTAAATGAAGGTCAGGTTAAGCCCGGAATGTATGTCATGTATATGGTATAAAGGGAGATTGGGGGCATTTCTCTCTCTCTTTGTCTTGATGGAACTAAAATCAATCTAATCATTGGGATCAGAATATTAAATTGATAGAACAGAGACTTGTGGTTTCATAAGGGCATCAGTATTTTCATTTGAAGTTTTTATATTAACTTTGTTATGTTATCATAAAATGAGCAAAGACTGAGTGAGAAGGGTATATGTGTGAGAGGATATGTGGTCCTTTAGTCAATCAACAAAATTACATTAAGCAGCTATTGCTTTACAGTCCTGAGCTACATGCAGAAACACTAAGAACTTGGCTTATGGTGGCGTCACTCTGCATTTCCCATTCCCCTTTCTTAACAAATCTCGAATGCTATCCAGATATCTATCATTCTTTACTGTAGCCTGTGTGACAGGATTTGAACCAAGCTCCAGGATGAGTCTCCTTGTTATAATAAGCTCCCTTACATCATAATTTGGGCCAAATAGATGAGAGACTTTTTGGAGGTCTGTGAGTAAGTTCTCACTTTTCTAAAACAGCATCCCTTATTCTACCACTGTTTACAAGGAGCAATGTAACCCACATTTACAACTGGCAGCAAAAATATTATGCGGGTGACCTTATAAGTTATCATTTGTCAAACCAGGACACTACTGAGAGTGAAAGGGAGAGCTATTAATGATTATCCTGGGTAAAAGGCACAAACTAGCTTTTCCCAGAAAACCAGAAGAACATGGTCACCCTATTATGATGCTAGAAACCAGCCTTAGGAGGAAAACAAGGCAGCGTATCAAGGCAGCACATCACAGATAGAGAAAGCAGCTAGGATCATGGCTGTGTTTAGCGTACTACTTAGACTTCCTGCTGTCAGTGAATCAAATGGCTTTACTGGTTGGGCTTCTTTGAGTCAAGTCTAGGTGACTTGGAATTGAGAGCACCTTAGGTCATACATTCAGTAGCATTTTTATTTGTGTATTTGTTTATTTTAAACACATGGAAGGTATAAGAACTATTCTGGGATCAAGAGATGTAACTAGAGCAACAGCAGGGAAGAAGTAGGTCCAAGAATTTATAACTTAATCTGACTTCAGAGATAAGTACAGGAAATAATCTGGATTAGCATGTGGTTGAACACAAGTTTCTGCTGAGAGGCCCATTGTGTAATTGGTGGTTTTTATTCTAGCGGCAGCTTAAAGGCACACTCCTCCTTCTCACAAAGGGGTAAGTAAGATCCTGTGTCGAGGACCTGGAAATTTATTTCTATTTCCTGCTGTGACAGTAAAGCTGAGGGGCTTTGGACAAGCTCTGCTTTCCTTCTGTGCCTGAGATTCCTTAGAACGGAAACCTCATTTTTTTTTTTGGCTTATCTTTCTACCTTGCATCTGGGAGGAGCCATGTCTTGTGTCTTCCAAAGAATCTACTCTAATGCATAAGTATATTTTAAGTTGGAAAAAAACACACATGCACACACGTGTGCACACACACACACCCCTCACCTCACCTCTGTGAGATGGCCTGACCTTTTTTCCCCAAAGTGCTTTAATAGCCATTGCCTTCTTTAACTATTATAATGATCAAATCCACCTCCCTTTGGGTGTGGAAAGAGGGTGAAAGGAGTGGTTCGGGATTTGGAATTGTGTGACTGTCATCTGAGCTGGTGGGTTTGCCTGTATTTGGGGAGTTCAGAGAGAGATCGTGCTGTAGAGCCAAGTGAGAAGGTCAGTTACATGAGACCCAGTAGTGCTCATGCAGGTTACCAAGACTGAGGGACCGGAAACAAAGCTATAGTCTCTGACGTCAGGAATACCAAGTGATTTATTTCCGGAGAAATGTGGTATGTGATATATATTTTATTGGATGGAGTACTTACGGCAGCCATGGCATGAACGCGGTTGAAATGCTGACATGTAAAAGACCAGGCAGGAAAAGATGGGTCACAGATGTTTCCATAAGAGAAGAAGAAGAGGGACTGTCACCATCCTTCAGAGAGATAAAATGTCTCAGAGGGGGGAGCAGCCTGCCCAAGGTCATATAACCGTTACTTGGAAGAATCACGTACACTCACACTCTTCACAAATGCCAAGTCTTGTTCTTTTCTCAGGTTTCAACTGTCCCTTCCCTTTCCAGAAAATATGTTCACCAGCCAGCCAGATTGATCTCCCACTAAGAAAGGAAAAATCAGCAATGTTGCCCTGGAGTAATGAGCATTAGCAATTAGAATATTATCCAAGCAGGTCATAAAAAATAACTGCTGAGGCATTAAGAGGCAGGAGTATTATCATTAAAGAAGACGACCAAGCAGTGGCCTGTAAAAATCTCCAATCACCCAAAACTGCAGTCCTCTAGCACCTGGCCTTATAATGAGTCACAAGATTTTATCTCTGAAACTGTGTCTTGGAAGAAGAGTTATTGAGGACTTTCTCCACCATTAAATCCATTGGCTATTTGAAGAGATTAGTTCCTCCATAGATTTAGCCTATCTGACCTAGATAGCATGCATTTTATTAATAAATGAAAATGAGACAGGCAATTTTGCAAATGGTCTTTGCTATAACTTTCATGGCATGTTCCTACAACACTTAGTGTGTCAGTGCCTGTTATCTTTGTCTCAGTTTGGCATATTGCATTATTGCTAATATAATTGACAAGGTTGCTGTTGCTGTAAATTGCAAAAGGGATGAAATAAGTCGACATGGTCATTTATTTTTGAACAGGACACCTATGTTTAATACAAAAATAGGCTTTAATATTTCATTCTTCTTCAATTAGGAAAATTTCTCAAATTAGGGTATGGTAAAAGTGGAATAATTTTATGGATGGAGAAAAAGAAAAAGAGAGTGGAAGATAAAATCTCTCTCCTCTAAGACGGTTAACATTTTTAATTGACATCCCTTACATATGTGGTTTCTTGGTGCCAGGTCAACACATAACTAATCACATAAGATTGTTCACCATCTGTCCCTGCTTATCTTGGCCCCTCTCAGATGAATTATCTGAGGCTGTTCACCCCCAGGGCTGTCTTTTCCCGATAACTGAGCCAGACCACCAGGATCTGAGACTAGGAATCAAGCTTTCCTGCCACTGTCATGCTTCTCATGTACCCATGGTGAGTACAGGGGGCGTCACTGAGCCTACAGGGTCACAGCGTTCAACAGTTATCCTGTTCTTGACCCTATGACCTTGGCTCCATCCATAGAAATAGGCTTCCGAATATAGTTTTTCCGGAGAGCTTTCAAGTTTTCCTCTGGAAATGTATCTCCCATAACCCAACTCACTAGAATGCCCCCTCCTACGTCTGACGTCCATATCGTTGTCCATATGGGATAGAGTTTGTTTTTCATTCACCGAAGTCCTGCCACAGAGTGACTGCCCAGAAATTTGACAGGATTATTATGTAAATTGCAGAACGCCATCCCCCCCTGGATTCTCTCTCTTCCTGTCCCTATCAGATGGGCCCTCCTTACATACTAATATAAGGGTATTCATATAATTATCATGACACTCCAGTCAACATAAAACCATTCTCTAAAGTGGAAAGTACCAGCACAGTAAGGTACTATTATAATGTCAAAATAGTTGTTTATTTTTTCTCCATGACAAATAATAAACATTTCTTAACATATTATAAGAATTAACTGAAAAATACATATAAAGTACAGATTATCACAGTCCTTACAGTCAACATCATTAACATGCTTAAAATTTTAGTATAGTTAGATATACAGCGCTACAGATTTTTAGTACAAGACATGATTCTGATCCATGAGGCATTTACCCTCCAATTAAATACATTTATTTGCAAAAACAATCATTAACTATGTAAGAAAACTGAATCCACAAAATTGGTAATGTCATGCTCTATCTATCTGGAAACTGAATATCAGAATAAACTTGCAGAAAATTTTTTTCCCTGTAGTATGGTTAATTTCCCCCACACTGTTATCCAGTTTAACACAATTTTCTTTTGTTCCTCATCAGCTTGTGTTGTGGATTTTCCTACAATACTTTTACTCAAGTCTTCCCTTGAAGCACTGGTTTTGGACTGTAGTTACATTCCTGTTATAAGGAGCATTAGGCTCTGTGAGATAGGAGACCAGGTCAGTTTCTTTTCTTTTCTATCAGTGCATACACAGTGCATTAAATAGTGACTAACTTAACAAATATGTATGAAAAGAGTAGGAAATGAGGAAGGAAGGGAAAAGAAAGCTTTCTCATTGGTCCTTCTCTTGAAGCTCTGTTCTCAGCACACTGTAGTGACACATTGCGCTTGACTATTGCTGTGCACTCAAGAAGCATTCCCAGATAAGCATATTGACCTCTTTTCTACACTACCCTCACCTTATACCCAACAGGGAATCTGTTTATTTTATTTGTCTCTAATTGCTAATCCCTTACCTGAGATATGACTTTCTCCTGTCTTCCCTGATCATCGTATTGAGGACTTGTCCGACTCTGTTTTCCTCCGTAGATGCTTTTTGGCTATATACTCATTCTTTAGTTTCCCATCCAGGGAACAGTCCTGGCTTCATTCAGATACCGAGTTTTACCTTTTGTGACCTGGGACTTGGAATAATACCCCAGCTCAAATTTGTCCAGGAAGGCATTTGAGACACTGCCTAATATTTACCAACCTGTCCATTTCCCTTTCATCTATATTAGTTAATAAGATAATTAGAGGCTTGGCTTATTGGTTCTCATGTAAAATATGGATTTCAAAATTTCAGGATAGTGCAGGTTATAGCCACATTATTTTAATAGTTGTATTGTATTCCATATTTTAATCATTTCTCAGTGTTGGCTTTTAAGGCTTGTGTTAGATCTATATAAAAAGCAAATATTTTGTACGTGAAAATTGTGTGTGACAAAATTTCCCCCCAATTTAGGATTATCCTTTTAGGATATATTAATCAAAGTGGGTTTACTAAGGTAGAAGGCGTATGATTTTGAAAGGCTCTGTTGAAATATTTCCACACTTATTGCACCTTCATATACTATCATAGCAATGTATGAGGTTGCCAGCTCCATTCTCTGTTCCTGTGGGCACTGCCATTTTCCTTCTAAAATTTAGTCATTTGTGTCATAGTATTGGGATGTGTGAAATTTAATAAAGGGACACCTCACTAAAACAGAGTCAGCGGGCCAGAAGGAGGCGCTCTCACACATGTACTGCTTAACATCTGTGCAGTTTCCCCAGGAAGAGAAGGACTTTGCATCTCCAGTGGGATGTGACTGCTTTACTGCCACGAGTGGGGAGAATAAAGGTTTTCTCCTTGCCTGGCAATAGTTCAGCCAATGAAAAGCCATTATACTTAAAATTGTCAGTTTCCTCCAGAGAACTGCTTATAACAGCCCCTCACAAGTCTCCCATCGCCTCTATAAAAAAGTTGTCTCTCTTGTTTTACATAACTTGCTCCTGGTTCGCCATAGTTGCGTGTCCCAAATTGCAATTCTTTGCTGTCCCCAAATAAACCCATTTTGCTGGTAAAATAACTGGCTATATTATTATTTTAGACGAACAGGTAATAAAAAGTCACTCTATAATCTGTTAGCTGGAGAAGAGAAATCATTTGCCTCATTTATTTATCCAATAAATATTAGTGGGCGTTTTCAGCATGTTAGTTATTGTTCTAAGTACTGAAGATACAGCAGAAACAAAACAACTCTGAACTGTGTTCTAATGGACCATATTCTATTAAAAAATAAAAAAGCATATTAGCATCTTTGAGTTTTGAAGTGTTCTAAAAAAAAATTAAAATCCCTTAAGCTAATTAAATTCCAAACATACAAATAGAGATCCCATCTTATGTTGAGATGAGTTTTTTGTTTTGTTTTTTTAAACCAGTTGGCTCAGAAGCCTGGACAATTGATGGTCATGATTTTAATGGCTTCTGCAAAGCCAGCTTCCTTCTCTGCATTCTTCATTTTTTTTTTTTTTTTTAAATCAAGGGCATCTGAGCTGAGCAATCAGACAGGTGGCCTCTTTGGTACTTTATGAGAAGCACCAATGAAGAAAACAATGCAGCTAGTGGTGTATTTCTTGTGCCAGCTAACTCATCCTAGGAAGCTCAAATTAGCCCAATGAGACAATTTGATAAATGTGAAAGATTTTCTTCCTGTAATGCAATGTGTCAAACTTTAGAAACTCTTTTTTTTTTTTTTTTGCTAGCTCTTTAATTCAACCTTATGTTTCCCAGGCCAAACCCAAGAGGAGGAAAAATATCAAGTGGTAGAAAATATAGTGCAAACGGTAGCTAAAATAGTCTTTGGCTCTGCACACTCACAGAACCCTTTGTATCAAGGGAAGATTCTTAGGGTAGCCCTCACACACCTCAAGGTCTTCTACAGCCACCAAGTGGGCTGCTTTATCTAATTGCTAATGACACTGGGTGCATAGTTCCTCCAATGGTTACTACCCTGATTGACCAGGCCAATGATGATAACTTCCATTAAAAGGAAATAAAAGAAAAAGTATCAAATCCCTACCAAATATGTATTGGTCAGACACTTGGCTTGAACAATTTTGTGATATTTTATTTAACCCATAAAAACCCAGTAAATCAGCACTGCACTATTATGTATGAGAAATATATATTTGTTCTTTGGGTATGGTTCCTGGCTCACAGCTCTTAAAATCCTTGGAATTTCTTGTGATAAGAGCAATAAACGTGTTTTTGCTATGTTAATGAGGTGACTTTTGGAAAGCCCTTAGGTGACCTAAGAATGGGGAATGGGGTTGGTTGCCAAGAGAACCAACCCTGAGATTAGAGGGTTGGAATTTTCGGTCCCCTCCTCCATCCTCCCAAGAGGAGAGGGGCTAGAAATTGACTTCAGTTTCTAATAGCCAGTGATTTAATCAATAATGACTATGTAATGAAGCCTCCATAAACCCCCAAAAGGATAGGTTCAGAAAGCTTCCGGGTTGGTGAACATATGGAGGTGCTGGGAGAGTGTGCCTGGAGGGGGCGCGGGAGCTCCTCCCCCTTCCCCATGCCTTGCGCTGTGCATCTCTGCCATCTGGCTGTTCCTGGGTTATATTCTTTTATAAGACACCAATGATCTGGTAAGTAAAATGCATCTCTGTTCTGTGAGTCACTTTAGTAAATTAATCAAACCCAAGGAGGGGGTCCTGGGAATCTCTAATCTGTAGCTCGTTGATCAGAAGCACAGTTAACAACCTGGGTTTGCCACTGGCATCTGAAGTCGTGGGGTGGGACTAGGGGGCAGTCTTGCAGGACTGAGTCCTCGGCCTCTGGAAATCAATGCTATATCTGTGTACGTAGTGCCAGAACTGAGGTGAACTGAGTTGAATTGTAGGGTGCCCAGATGGTGTTGGAGCATCGCTTGCTGGAGGTGTGGGGAAACCCCTTGGCCACAACACACACATTGGGATTGGAGATCAGAACACCCATTCAGACACTGTTCTTCCCATTTTGTGAATAGGAAACTGAGGCCCCCAAAGGTTGGATAATTCACCCAAGGTAACCCCTAAGATAAGTAGTAGAGTCCAGAATGAAACCAGGGCTGCCTGACCCAAAGTTCATGCCTTTCAAGGTAGGGCGCTTCCTCACGCTATGGGGTAGGGTGGGAGGTGAGGGGAGAGGTGGTGTGTGAACATCCGGAGTGGCCATAAAGGGGACCTGGCAGACTAAGCTTAAGTGACTTAAGCGTTTCATATTTTGTTTGTGGCTACGGGGTAGAGTTACTGACATGCTAGTGACTGTCTGACAATCTCCTCAGCATCTTGAGATGTACAAAGTCACGCCCAGGAAATGTACAGCCCAGTAATAAAAGGGAAAATCATGTAGCAAAGCCTGTATCATTTTTTTCCATGTGCTGAAAAGGGGACTACAACCCTTAGGTTAAGGTCATATAAATATTCAATGATAAATATTGCTGTTTTGTTCTTCTATATCACCTTGTAATTCCAACTTCAAATTATGCTATATTATATTTATGGTCCATTATACCATATTAAAATTATTGATTAATGTTCCTGACCTTATTTCTTCTGTGAAGTTTTTGTTGATGAAAAGCATGTTTTTGTGTTTGCATTCTCTGTGTCTAGCATAGTGTGTGGTTCAAGTAAGTTGTCAGTAATTTCCTATAGAACTGAGTTCTTTTGGACAACTTAATTCATCTATCTGTCTACCTATCTAACTCCATAATAGGCATCTGTGTTGTTTCTGTCAATTTATATCCCATGTATACAGCCTCACAGACAATGCTTATAATGGAATAAAAAGACAAGTTTACTTGGGCTTGGGCCCCAGTTTCCTCATTTATTAAGTAAGTGAAAGTGAACACATCATGATAAGTTTTTCTCAGCTAAAAAATATCCACATTGTCAAATTCATAGGGTAATTAAAAGCCTAAATGCTAAAGCAGGTGAATATATTAAAAAATTATACTCTAGCTACTCTTCCCACTGAGTAGCTCCAGATTCAAGTGCTTAGGAATCACTTGGTGGAACTTTTAAAATATGAACATACCTGAGCTCAGTAAATCTCCAGTAAATTTGGGTTTCTGGGGGTGTATTGCAGCAAGTATATTTTTTGAAATCTTCCTAGGTTGTTCTGATACGCAGACCCAAGTAAGAACTTTGCTAATCCAAGGTAAGTATTAAGTAGAGGGTCTTGAATAAATGAAGCTCATTTACAGCTGCTGAAGCAATAGACTCAGAGAACACATGCTTGTTGCCTTTAGAGCAAGGCAAGCTTCTGTGTATTTTGTGAACTTATTAGTCAACACCTGGATTTTTATATAGAATTCTTTTTAAAACATAGTCGGTAATCTGCTTCAAAATATATAGTAAATTATTAGGATAGAGTGTTTATTTTGATTTTCTGAAGAGTACAAAGCATGATCTGTTTTAGGAGATGGCCTTTCTTTATGATCCATTCCCAAATTTCAGCCATTTCTAAATTTCATTCAAAGATTGTTGGTTTTTATTTACCTTCTTTTCATAATTCCTATAAATTGTTTGCTATAAGCAAGTATTTACTCCAATCCAGAAGGTTGGTGTGGCCTTTGACTATAATAAATAATTTCTGATATCTGCATTATTTCAAATACCTTGGAGAAGATGACCACAGATCAGAAAAGAGACGCTTTCATTTTTTATGCAGGCAGGTTTGATAATTTAGTAAATCTTGGAATGTTAAGATTACCAAAACAAAGAAACAAACAGAAAACTTGTTATAGATCTCTGTGGAGACAGTTCTGAGAAATGGAACCCCCATTTCAACTGATGCTTTAGTTAAAATCAGAGGGGCAGAACTTTAACTGCTCAGCCAAATTCTTGGTTTGACATAAATACAAGCAGGTCAGACCCTTAAGAAAAAATAGTACTCTAATAGAGGAAAGAATTATAATTAAAGGCTGAAACATATGATTCTGCAAAAGCTGTTTAGGTACTTTGCTTGTTTCTTGGGCAGACTGTGAACTCCTTGTGAACCAAGACTTGGACTCACTCCTGTGTCCCTGTCACCCAAGATGGAGTCTCATGCAAAATCAGCCCTTGGTAAATGGCTGTTAAGTGGATGTAGGAATGGAAAAATATAATTCAAATGGAGCGAGCTAGTCACAGGAAAAACTATGTATTAAAACGTATGATATAAATGGCTTTGCTGGTTGATTACTTCCATTTGGCAGAAGGTTATAGCAATAAAAAGGATTTATTTGACTTTTATATCTAGACCAATCCAATAATGCTAAATATTGTTAAACTATGGACTCTGAAGCCACAGTGCTTTTTCAACCGTGGGGCAGGGGTGTCCTCCCAACAAGTTAATTGTGGAGTACATAAAACTGGTATCAATTCAAGGAACAGAATAGATCTCCACAAAATTCATGTCTTCTTCAATTTCATAGAAAATTACTGATTCTTTTTACATTGCTAGACCACAGAAATCCTAAAAGTGTCACAGAATCTGAAGAAGCCCCATTCACATTTACTAAGACTAAGGGAAAAACAGTATAAAGGTTGACTGTTCTATAATAGCTTGATATAACAAGTCTTATCTTGGTCTGTTTTTCACCTTCTTATGTTTGGAAAACATTTATTTATTACATTTTTCAGAGGGAGCAAGTTGGATAATCTTATTTTCAAGTTCTTATTTGAATTCTCAGAAACATTAAATACTTCTGAATATTCCTACATTATTGAAGCACTCTTTCCTTAGTTTTAGTAACATCACATGGTTTTTCACCAACTGCTTTCACTGCTCATTTTTCTCTAATGCACTTTAAATGTTGCATTTCTTCAAGGTTTTGTCTTGGTCTCCTTTCTTTTCTTACCCTACCCTCTCTTTAGACCAAATTGTATTCTTAGTCACAGCTGCGATTACCATCCTTACCAAACTCAGCATGCTCATATCTAAATTGCAGTGACACACTACTGTATTTGTTCATTCTCTGTTTTTTGTTGTTACTTTTTTTTTTTCTTTTAGCTAATGGCAAAACCGTGCACATAGCTGATCATATTAAACTCTTGAAGTTGGTTTTCTTTTTGTTTTATGTTTTTTGTTTTGCCTCTCCTCTATCTCCTGGCCCTGCTCAATTAATGTCCAATTAACTGATCATACCCAAGTAATCTCTAAGTCATGTTGAGGCTACCTTTGTAATGTGTTTCAGTGGGATGACTCTTTCTGTCCCCAACCTTACCATTGAAGACTAGTGTTCGAGTCAGCTTCCTCATTGGGAACTTGCTTATCATCAATCCATTATTCCTGTTGTTGGAAGCTAATTAATTTTAACACGTTTCATTATGTCGATCCCTTGCTTGAAAGCATCTGACCACTTTCACTTGCCCCTAGAATAGGAGCAAAGTCTGTACTTGGTTGACACAAACCTGCTTTCCAGCCTCACTGTGTGTCTCTTTCTCACTGACTCTATTTGCCCCAACCATACTTGCCTAAACTTATTTATTAAAGCCCCTATTCTTACCCACTTCAGATTCCTGTACACATGAACTACCTGTCCCCAAAAGACTCGCCCTCCCACTTCTCTCTCATGGTCTCTGCTTTGTACACTCTGACACAAGAGAATTCCAGTTCTGGCTGTGATGGAGTAACAAATATCTTACTTCGTGTATTTCCCATAAACTTACTGCATGCTTATAAAGTTGAAAAAAAGGTTAATTTATTTTTTTAATAGACTTTATTTTTTAGAGCAGTTTAAGGTTCACAGAAAAATCGAGCACAACATATGGAGAGTTCCCACAGACCTCCAGTTCTTAAAATAGTTCTGACAATGCAGTGTCATCCACTGTCAACATACAGCACCGCAGTGGTACATTGGTTACAATCTATGAACCTACACTGACACATCGTAATTATCGAAAGTCCGTAGTGTACATCATAGTTCACTCTTGGTGCTGTACGTTCTATGGAATTGGACAAATGTATAAAGACACATATTCACTATTATAGTATCATGCAGAATAGTTTCACTGCCCTAAAAGTCCTCTGTGCACTGGCGGTTCATCCATCTCTTTCCCCACCCCTGGCAACCACTGATCTTTTTGCTGTCTTCATATATTTGTTTTTCTAGTATGTCACATAGCTTGAATTATACAGTATGTAGCCTTTTCAGATTGGCTTCCTTCATTTAGTAATATGCATTTAAAGTTCCTCCATGTCTTTTCATGGCTTGATAGTTCATTTATTTTTACTGCTAAATAATATCCCATTGTCTGGTTGTGCCACAGTTTATTCATCCATTCACACATGGAAAGACATCTTGATTGCTTTCAAGTTTTGGCAATTATGAATAAAGCTGCCATAAACATCTGTGTGCAGGTTTTTGCGAGGATGTAAGTTTTCAACTCATTTGAGTAAAATACCAAGGAGCATAATTGCTGAATCTTATGGTAAGATTATTTTTTTAAACTGGCAAACTGTCTTCCAAAGTGGTTATACAATTTTGCAACCTTACAAGCAATTAATGAGAATTCCTGTTACTCTGCATCCTGGCTATCACTTGGTGATGTCAGTATTTTGAATTTCGGCCATTCAAATAGATGTGTAGTGGTATCTCATTTTAATTTGCAGTTCCCTAACATGATGTGGAGCATCATTTGATATGTTTGTTTGCCATCTGTGTATCTTCTTTGGTGAGGTATCTGTTCAGTTCTTCTGCCCCTTTTCAAATTGGGTGGTTCGTTTTCTTATTGTTGAGTTTTAAGAGTTCTTTGTATATTTTGTATAATAGTCCTTTGTCAGATATGTCTTTTGAAAATATTTCCTCCCATTTTGTGATTTGTCCTATCATTCTCTTGACAGTGTATTTGCAGAGCAGAGGTTTTTTTAAATTGTTGCTGTTTTTCAAATTTTAATTAAGTCCAGCATATCAGTTATTTCTTTCATGGATCATGCCTTTGGCATTGTTCTATCTAAAAAGTCATCACCATACCCAAGGTCATCTAGATTTTTTCCTATGTTATCTTCCAGAAATTTTATAGTTTTGCATTTTACCTTTAGGTCTGTGATCCATTTTGAGTTAATTTTTATGAGGTATATAACATCTGTGTCTAAATCTATGTATTTGCATGTGGATGTCCAATTGTTCTAGCACCAGTTGCTGAAAAAATTATTTTCACTCCATTATACTGCATTTGTTCCTTTGTCAAAGAGCAGTTGACTATATTTACATAGGTCTATTTCTGGGCTTTCTTTTCTGCTCCATTGATCCATCTTTTGTCAAAGCCATACTGTCTTGATTATTGTAGCATTATATTAAGTCTTAAAGTCAGATGGTGCCAGTCTTCCAACTTTGTTCCTCTGCTTCAGTATTGAGTTGACTCTTTTGGGTCTTTTTTCCTCTCCATATAAACTTTAGAATCAGTTTGTTGATTTCTACAAGATAACTTACCGGGATTTTTATTGAGATTGCATTGAATCTATAGATCAACTTGGGGAGAACTGACATTTTGAGAATATTGAGTCTTCCTATCCATGAATATGGAATTTATCTCCATTTATTTAGTTCTTTGATTTCTTCATCAGAGTTTCTCCTCACATGTATCTTGCACACATTTTTGTTAGATTTTACCTAAGAATTTCATTTTTGGGGGTGCTAATGCAAATGGTATTGTGCTTTAATTTCAAATTCCACTTTTTATTGCTGGTATATAAGAAAGTGATTGACTTTTGTCTATTAAGCTTGTATCCGGAAACCTTTCTGTAATCACTTGTTATTTCAGGAGGGTTTTTGTTTTGTTTTGTCATTTATTTCAGGTTTTCTACATAATCATGTCATAACCAAAGACAGCTATTTTTTCTTCCTTTCCCAACTATATACCTTTAACAAGAATTGTTTTGGTTTTTTTTTATTGTATTGACTAGGGCTTCCAGTACAATGTTGAAAGAGAGTAGTGAGAGGGAACGTCTTTGCCTTGTTTCTAATCTTGGTGAGAAAGCTTAGAGTTTCTCACCATTAAGTATCATGTTAGCTTTAGGTTTTTTGGTTTTGTTTTATTTTGTTGTTGAGGTTCTTTAATTAAGAGTTTCCCCTCCATGCCTAGTTTTATGACTGGTTTATCATGAAGGGCTGTTGAATTTTGTCAAATGCTTTTTCTGCATCTGTTGCTATGCTCATATGATTTTTTCTTCTGTAGCCTATTAATGTGAAGGATTACATTAATTGATTTTTGAATATTTAAGTAGTCTTACATAACTTGGATAAATCCGACTTGGTCATGGTATATAACTCTAAATTTTTATACATTGTTGGGTTTGATATGCTAATGTTTTCTTGAGGATTTTTGCATCTTGTTCATGAGAGGTAATTGTTTACACTTTTATTTTCTTGTAGTGTCTTTGTCTGGTTTTGATATTAGGGTAATCTGACCCCATAGAATGAGTTAGGAAGTTTCCCCTCTACTTCTATCTTCTGAAAATGATTATAGAGAATTGGCATAATTTCTTCATTAAATATTTGGTAGAATTTACAAGTGAACCCACTTGGGCCTGGTTCTTTCTTTTTTTGAAAGGTTATTAGTTCTTGATTCAACTTCTTTAATAGATATGATTGTATTCAAATTCTACTTATTTTGTGTGAGTTTTGGCAGATTTTGTTTTTTCAAGGAATTGGTCCATTTCATCTAGGTTAGCAAATTGGTCCATTCCATCTAGGTTACCAAATGTGTGAACATTTGAGCATAGAGATTTCTACTCTAATTTTTGTTATTTATTTTATTCTGCTCACTTTGGATTTAATTTGCTCTTTTTCTTATTTCCTAAGGTGGGAACTTAGATTATTGATTTTAGAGCTTTCCTTT
Source organism: Monodon monoceros (assembly GCF_005190385.1). Taxonomy (NCBI): domain Eukaryota; kingdom Metazoa; phylum Chordata; class Mammalia; order Artiodactyla; family Monodontidae; genus Monodon; species Monodon monoceros. The sequence goes on along the minus strand of NW_021703770.1, from coordinate 4,021,570 downwards.
TTTCTTATTTATGCATTCAATGCTATAAGTTTTGCTCTAAGCACTGCTTTAGCTGCATCCCACAAGTTTTGATAAGTCATATTTTCATTATAATTTAGTTGAAAGTACTTTTTAGTATCTCTTGAGATTTCTCTTTAAAAGTATGTTGTTTAATCCCCAAGTATCTGGGTATTTTCCAGCTTTCTTTCTGTTAGTGATTTCTAGTTTAATTATCTGCAGTCTGAGAGCATACATATATGATAATAATTGTATTCTTTCTCTTTTACATTTGTTAATTTTTTTAATGACCCAGAATGTGGTCTGTCTTGATGAATGTTCCATGTAAGCTTGAGGAAAATGTGTGTTCTGCTGTTGTTGGATGAAGTAGTCTATAGATGTCGATTATATCCCGTTTACTAGTGATGATGCTGTTGAGTTCAACTATGTCCTTACTGATTTTCTGCCTTCTGGGCCTGTGCTTTTCTAATATGGGGTTATTGAAGTTTCAAACTATAAGTAACCCTTTCTGGATGGTGTAAAGCTATGATCCTTAAAAGGAGAGGCACAAGTGAGTTCCACATCATATTTGGTTTTCTGCCATAGGGCAGAAAGAGTCCACCAAATTATTTAAAACAAAACAAAACAAGCAAACACCTGAACAATTCAATAGGAAAAGAAAGTCTTTCTAGCAGATGGTACTGGAACATTTGGATGTCATATTGGAAAAAAATATATGAACCTCTTTTGTATCTCAAACAATTTCAGAAAAAATTAATATCAGATCATAAACCAAGAGTAAAAACTAAAACTAGCTTATTGCAGAAAACATAGGAAATTACCTCTGAAAACGTGGCCTTTGGCAAGATTTCTTTAAAAAGTCACAGATTGTACTAATAATTTAAAAAATACAGAAATAAACATAAGTTATTTAATAAACATAAATTACTTAATCAAAATTCAAACTTCTTTTCATCAAAAGTCACTGCTAAGAAAATGAATAGTTAAGCCACAGAGTGGAAGAAAATATTCATAATACGTATATGAGACAAAGGACTTATACAAAGAACTTATACAAAGGCCAACATAGAAAGAACTCCAACACCTAAACAGTATGAAAGAGAAACCACCCAACTTTTAAAAATGAGCAAAATATTTAAACAAACATTTCACAATGAAAGATACACCTTGACTAAAAAAACACATGTAAAAGTGCTTGATATGCTTATCAACAGGGAAATGCAAAGCTAAACTGCCTTGTGATACCACTACACTCTTCACTAGAATGAACATTCTTATATCTGGCAACACTAAATGTTGGCAAGGTGTGGTGCAACCAGAATCCTTATACATTTTTGGTAGATGTGTAAAATGAAATAACCACTTTGAAAAACTGTTAGCAGTTTCTTATAAAGTTAAATATCTAACCTAACTGTGAGCAGGTACAGTCTTAGCTATGTCCACACCAAGATACATAAAACATAATCTTAGTAGCTTTATTTATAATAGCCTATAGGTTGAAGCAACTCATATGTCCATTAGCAAGAGGACTGATTAACACATTGTGATATATTTGAACAATTAAAGACTATTCACCAACAAAAAGCAATGCAACTGCTGATGCATGGTATAAGTGAATAAAAGAAACCAGAGGCAAAATTTATAATAGATTGTGCATGTCTGAAATTGTTCAGTAAAACATGTGGTGATATAAATCGCAAGAGTGGTTGCCTCTGGGATCAAGGTGGAGATCTGTGAAGGAGCAGGAAGGAATTTGGGGATAATGAACATGTTCTATTTTTTGACAGTGGTGTAGGTTAAACAACTGTATATGGTTTTCAAAACTCATCAATCTCTATACTTAAGTCCTGGGCATTTCACTGTATATAGCATACCTCAATTTTTAAAAAATGGATCACAAGAAAATTACCCTGTCAGAGACGTTTCTCTAACAAGATTGTTTTGTTAACTTATTATATGTCTATCTGTATGTTTTCTGTCATATTGAAGACATTTGTGAAACGTCTTTCTATGTTCCTTGTTATTTTGCAATCTCTTAGGCTTACAGACTCAATGGTTCAGTGCTGGAATAGAAAAGGTATAAGATTTGGAGACAGGCGTGTCTGGGTGTATAGCTGGGTTCTATCACTTCTGATAGTGTTAATTTGAGCAAGTTTCTTCTGACCTCCAAGGTGTTATCTCCTCACCTGAAACATGGGATTTTAATACAGTTTTTGTGAGGGAGGACAGGAGAAAGTGTATGTGTAATAGCAGGCAAATCATAGTAGCTCAGAAATGAACACTATATATGTATGTATTCATATATAGTATACATTTATATATGTGTCTATGTATAGACACATATATTTGTAAATGTGTCAGAAAATTAACTAACAACTTTACTTACTTTACCTTAATCCCTACAATATTTCAGTGAGTTAGAATTCATTGTTATCCCTCTGTTAAAGATTAAGGTTTTGAATTGAGCTAAATAACTTGCTTAAGCTTACATTTTCCAAATGGCAGTGCTAACTTTTCTTCCTGGAGAGCTAAATTGGCAGCTCTCCTTTCAGTATTACTTGTTTCATTGCCTCCTCATCATCTATCTCTATCAGTTTCTCGGTAAATCTCGTGTTTGACTCCTTGGGCAGATGCCCACTCTGACAGTGATTTAACCCCTTTGGCTTCGAGGAACTCAAAAGTCGAGAGACCTTCAAGTCCTTATTGAAGGTCTCCAGTGTTTTACACATTGTCTTTGCCCTGGACAAAACTTTGCTTGCGGGCCCTCATACATCCCCTGAGAGCTGTGCTAAACTATCCTACTCTCTTTTGAAATGACAACCTTTAAAATATTTGAAAATGCCCACTTAGTCTTTTCTTTTGAATTTCTTGTTTGTTTGTTTGTTTTTTCTTTTGCGGTACGCGGGTCTCTCACTGTTGTGGCCTCTCCCGTTGCAGAGCACAGGCTCCGGACGCACAGGCTCAGCGGCCATGGCTCACGGGCCCAGCCGCTCCGTGGCATGTGGGATCTTCCCAGACCGGGGCACAAACCCGCGTCCCCTGGCATCGGCAGGCGGACTCTCAACCACTGCGCCACCAGGGAAGCCCTTCTTTTGAATTTTGACAAGGGATTTACTGAGCGTATTCCTGACATGATACTGAGGGACTCAGCAAGTGACCCAAGACTGGTCACACCAGACATCTGGACTGTGTTATTTTGTGCCCAATGCTGATAGCAGCCCAGTGAAGCTTGGCTCACCTGAGTCCCTAGTCCCACCTGGTGCCTCTGACTCTTAGGTGAACTTCAGAAAACACACCTCATTTTACCCCTCACCTGCTGCTCTGCTTTCTCCACTTCTCTTAACCTGAGATCAGAAGGAGACTTCTTCTTTAGAAATTCAGTTACGGGTGGTACAAGTGATAATGAGAATTTGACTAATATAATCAAATTTTCCATTTAAATGAGACTTAAATATTAAATGTGCAGATTTTTATCGTGTGTTTCAATCCATTACGTTTATACTAGTAAAGATCTGACTGAAGATGGTGTCTAGTCAAGGTGGACCTAGAAAGAGGATGAGACATTCAGCTCAAGCATAAAATTCAAGGGGTACCAGCATCTCAGCAATCAAGATCAATATCAAAGTTAACCCAAAGGAATTAATGATGAACAATGTATTAACATTTTAAATAAAGACGGGATCAGTTTGGTGACCTCTGTACAGGAGTATTTACTAAGCAGTTCTGCTACAATGAAAATATTAACGCATATATGTGGAATCTAGAAAAATGGCACAGATGAACCTATTTGTAGGGAAGGAATAGAGACGTAGATGCAGAGAACAGACATATGGACACAGCAGGGAAAGAGGAGGGTGGGACAAATTGGGAGATTAGGATTGACATATATACACTACCACGCATAAAATAAATAGCTAGTGGAAACATGCTGTAAACCACAGGAAGCTGAGCTCGGTGCTCTGTGATGACCTAGATGGGTGGGGGTGGGGGTGGGGGGGGTGGCAGGGAGGTCCAAGAGGGAGGGGATATAGGTATACATACAGCTGTTGCACTTCATTGTACAGCAGAAACTAACACAACATTGTAAAGCAATGATACTCCAATTAAAAAAGAAAGAAAATATGCCCTCTCGGAGCTTACAGGCTTTAAATGATGATCTGAGAGAAGAAGTGGAAAATTCGGGGAGTGAGGAGGGCAGCAGAGGCAGACAGTTCAGTGAGGCTCATTGTCTGGGAGTTGAGCCCTTAAATGGAGTAAAAACAATAAGTTGGTACCTGAAGCATATCTTTGAGACTAGCAGAGGAAAAAATCAGAAAGGGGAGATCACTGTAAATTTCTGAAAGTGAGAATTTATCCTCTGTGTCTGTGAATATAATTTCTAGGGGGGGGGGAGGAATTTGTTATTAATAACAACAACAACTTAACCTAGAAGAGAAAGAAAACCATGCCTTTTTGGGTAAGAGGTGGGAGTGAAAGCTTGAATCTGAGCTCAGTTCTATTCACTGATGGGAATAATTGTAGTTCTTATTTCATTGAGCTGCTGTAGGAATAGCATTAAAGAATATTTACAGTATATATTTACAGTATTATCACAGTAAGCTGTGCCACAAGCTATACTATTTCATTCTTATATAATTTCTTTCTTATATAATTTTAAAATGTTTTCCTACAGTCATTGTTTTTTTTGTTTGTTTTCTTCATTTTTTTAAAAACATAATGATCAGTAATCTTGCTCAAATTCTGTGACTGAACTTTCAAACTCTTCTCACTAGTTGTTTGCATGATGTAGTCTAACAGTATCCACTTATTGCTTGGAGCTACCCCTGTGGACCCCTCTGACCTGTTCTCAAGCTGCGGTACACTGCCATCCTGGGACATTTCCCACCACTATCCTGAAATTCTTTTTCTCAACTTGTGTTTGATCCCTGTTCTTTATATTTCATGATTTCTCTTTCTTAGTTTCTTCACCCATCTTGGTGCAATGTATACCCTCAAAATGATTGCAATTGTGTGATAAGTTAGTCCTGGTAACTTACATGTCTCTTCTCAATTTTCCACCTGATTAATATTTCGAATGACCATATAGTTTTATACTGGGTATAAGTTTTCTTCTGAATTTTTTAGACATTACTTAAATGATTTCCATCTTCTAGTGTTGCTGCTGAGAAGGCCGATGCCATTTTGACACTCACTCTTTCATGTTAAACTTGATTTTTAACTCCTCTCTGGAAAAGTTTATTTACTTTCCTAAAATGACCTTTTTTTGGTAGTGCTCCATTCTTGCCTTATGTTCTGTATGTCTTTCTAATTATTTCAAGCATGTTAATTTATTAACTCATATTTATTTTTTGTGATTTCAAATTCCAAGGTGCTAATTATCCTGTTTATTGAATTTCTGTATTTTTTTAGCATTTTAGAGATACTGTGTCTTAAAATTGTTTGCAATTATAATTACGTACTAGTTTTCAGCAGAAGCTATTTTATATGTAAGTGTTCTTCGGGCCCTCCTTTGTGAACAGGTTCTTTGAAAACAAGGCCATCCTTTGTTTTTTCAAATCTCTCAGGGCTTTCAAAGTTACTAGATCAGTTTTCATTTCTGGATGTGGTGTCATCACACCTTACTTAGTGTAATCGAAGTGTATTTAAAGCACTACCTATTTGTGGTGCAGGACTGATGCTGTGACTGACTTCTTGTTGGCACTATTTTATCTAAAACTCTGGAGTCCTTTCCTCCTATAGACATTAAAATCCCAAAGCCCCATCCCTGAGGCCTGTATCTTTAAAAATTTCCATGGATTGCTGCAGTATCATCGCTTGTTTATTGATACCTTTTATATCATACTTAATTCCTGGCATCTAGGACTTCTTTCTTTTGAATTCAGTCATGCGGTTTTTTGTTGTTGTTGTTGTTTTTGCTGTGTCTGTTTACAGCCATTTCTATTTTTAGTGTTTATAATTGTTAGTAGTCTTTTTCATCAAATCAGTGTGCCATATTACTTGAGGTTAGATCTGTTCTTCAGGACCATGCTTGAATTTCTTAAATTCCACAGAAGCTTTTGTGTCACTTTAGAATTCTCACTAGAATTTCCCTGAAATGCCCCATACCCATATGTCCCATGCAACCACAATCTGATTACATATTGTTTCCAAGAGTAATTGTATATAATCACTTTTTTTTCTGCTGCAGACATTGTAAACTGCTTTAAAAAATAAAAAAGCATATCCCTTAGTTTAAATCCAGTGTGACAGTGGGTGAGGAAACTTCATTTACTGATCAACGAAGCCTAAAAACACCAAAAAAACAAAAATTATAAAAGTCTAAAGTAAAAATCAAGTCTTACATCTATAGCTGACTCCAGCATATGAAATACATTCATCTTCACAATGAACCTTTGAGGCACATGTCATCATTTGACTTTGGCTATTAAGCAACTAAGACCCAGGGTGGTATAGGTCTGAGGTCATACAGTTAAAACACGGCAGAGATAGGGATCAAGTTCATTTCTTCTGCTCAGTATCCCTGCTACGATTTCACATTTCCTATGCTGTTTCCTTGCTTGTAAACTGGGGCTACTGTGAAAATCAAAGGAAGCAATACATGCATGGTTGCTTTCATAACTGGGGAGTACTATATAGCTATGAAAACTGATGATGGCAATAATGCACAATAGCAAAACTTCATCTTGACAGAAGGAAACCAAGTCTTTTATAACTTGTTTATAAACATTGTCTTACCTTGGTTAATTACCATAGTGACTGTTTTGACCAGGCTACTGTGACGGGATGTTTATGGATGGTCCAAGCACTCAGAAGAACAGTATCAAAGATAACCTCTCCTTATTTATCAGAAAGGAACAACAACAAAAAAAATGACATCATCTCTTTCGTCTTTTGTTCTCCTGGTCTGGAGCATGTCTTCTGTCACTCTTGATCCCTGTGGGATTTAATAGCTTTTCTCTTCTGGGCTCTCTGCTGCCTTTGTTATGATTCTTCCCTTAGCTAGGTCTCTGCTGTGACAATGATGAGTGAATTGAGGTTATTAGCCAGCTCATTCCAGGCAGAAATATCTCTGCCACACTTGCCTGGGATAGCTATATAAGCCCTTTCTTAAGCATTAGAAAGCCAGAAAACCATCTCAAACTGAAGTGCAATTAGCGCCAATATACTTCAAAGCAAGTGTATTTACATGTAGCCTAATTAAAGAAATCTTTAAAGAATTCAACATTACAGATGACACACTGAGGAAAAATGTGTAATAGGGTATATCTCTCTTTTTTTCTCAATGCAAAATTGTACAATAAACACATCTTCATTTATAGAACTATCTCAAGTTGTTATGGCAACTGGAATTTGGGGTCAAGCAGAGAATGTATTGTTACCATTGTTCCCTGAGCCTGGAGAAATAGAGTTTTAACATCTGATATGGGTTTTGAACATCACTGAAAAAGAGAAAGCTTACTTTTAGTGCCCTGGATTCCATTCCTAAATACTCTCTTCTCTGACAAACTTTACTGTACCTTAAAGCTTCAACCTCTTCCCCAACTTTGCTCTGCAAAAAAGATCCACTATCAAATGATTTTTACTTACTTTGCTTGATTTGAAGTCATGTTTGCTATTTCCAGGAAACATTCATTTACTTACTTAGGTAATCTTGGAGAGATTGAATCACCAATTTAATGATCTTGGAGATATTTCAGATAGTTTCCACATCTATAAAATAGGTCTGATAAAATGTGATCCTTTGGAAGACTAACGTAATAAAAAATTCATGATTCAAGGGAAGAATTTTGAAAAACAGCAAACTACTATAAAGATGCAGGGGACTTCCCTGGCCATCCAGTGGTTAAGACTTCACCTTCCAGTGCAGTGGGTGTGGGTTCGATCCCTGGTCGGGGAGCTAAGATCCCACATGCCTCGGGGCCAAAAAACCAAAACATAAAACAGAAGCAATATTGTAACAAATTCAATAAAGACTTTAAAAATGGTCCACATCAAAAAAATCTTAAAAAAAGAAGATGCATTCTCATGTGCAATTTTTTAAATCTTTAATCATTCAGAAGATATACTGATAAATGATGTGTTTAATATGTGCAAAGATAAACTAAGAGTACAAAATAAAATAAGGTTCAGTGTTTGACTTCAAGAGCTCAGGGTCTGGCCAACAGAAATTGGTTGGTTATCAAAGTGTGTGCAGAGCACTATGACAGTTCTCAGAGGAGAATACCTCTGATAAAGAAGAGGTATCTACTTCCTCTTTTAAACCTGCTCCCCTTGTCTTGGCCTCCACTCTGGCTCTAGCTGTGCTGTGGCTGTGACACACAGCTCCACGCTGGGTTGGCTCGCTTCTCACAGAAAGCATCCTACTTCAAGCCCACAATGTGTTTTTCCACCTTTCTGCGCCAGATGTCTCTGAAACCATAGCTTGGGAAGCAGGCAGAATCCTACTCAGCTACACAGGAACAGCCAGAAGCGCAGGGGAGTTCCCACACCCTGCGGCAACCCCCAGACAAAGGGAGTCAGGAGGAGATAGATACATTGTCTTTCCCTGTTGGACAGAGCACCTCACTTCTGCTTCTTGGGATCTATTCTCAAATAAACTACACCTAGGAATAAATTGACTCAGACCTGAAAAGCAGATCCCCAAGGGGAATACTGCAACACCTTCTGGATCAAACACAATAAGGATCTTATAGGTTCAACAGGTAGGGTAGTGATAACCTCATCTGCACATATTAGCATCACAATTACTGAGACTCTCATTTGTGGCAGAATTAAGATGTGCTTCTAGTGGGAGGGAGAAGAATTGGCTTATGTGGTGGCTCTACCCTTTGATCTCCTTAAGGCGATAATAATAATTAGGCTTGTCCATCCTGGGTGAGCTGCTTTTGGAAGCTGTGTAAAAAGAAAATGACAGATTCAGGTAAGGCCAGTGTCTTCTTTGTGCACTCTGTAAAATCACAGGGTCTGTTAGGTACCATTTAAAGATCATTTTCATATGAAGAGATTCTTATCTCCTGCAGTCACAGACAAAACGTGATCAAATAAAACATGTTTAATAATGATGGAATGATTTTTGAAAGGCTTCGCTAAACATCAGCCTGAGAATGACCTCTGGCGTAGGTGGTATCTGTCCTACAGGGTGGAGTATATACAGTAAACCAATAGCTGATATAGACAGTGCTGTCTCCCTAACAGATGAAATAGATTGGTGGGGTACCAAAAGGGCCAGAAGAGCCATAACCTTCCCTTTCCATACTTGCAGTGATCAACTGAAGTCTGGTAGTCTTCCCCACAATCTTAAGCTCTGTTGGTTTATAAGCTCTTATTCCTAGGGGTAAGTTTCCCCCAGGGGGGGACACAACAAACGTTCCCTAAATTTGTAGCTACACAGTAGTGTCAGGTCGTTTTGGGCTCCTCATACCTGTGAAACAATATGATAAAGAAAGTATTACACTGAAATAGGTAATTGAAAATAATTGCTATGAGGAGTGAAGGGTGCTGCTACTCATTGATGACATAGAGGGGTATGTCTGTAGCCAAGAGGTGTTCTTTGTAGACAGTGGTGAATGAACAGTGCTGCAGTTGTGACCGGCAAGAGCAAGGCAACCAAGGGTTAGATTCCTCAGGTCACCCATCAGGCAGATATAGCCCAGAGAAGCTGAAGTTCTGGCCAAAGGTGAAGGAAATGCAAAGTGGTTTGCAATAGGGAGATAGTAAGTTTAATTACTATCTTTATCAGTGGAGACTGTTAAAAATAATATTTCATTATCCTGCCGTATTAAGTCAATTTTACGGATTTGCTGCTGTCCCCACTTGATGACTCAGTGATATACTAGACTTAAAGCTGGGCACACGTGAGTAAAGTGAGGTTGGACTCCATTAGATATCTCTCTTATCACCACCTGACAGGCTCATTTTGGCCTCCCGGTTCTTCCTGAAATGGCTGCAGCAAGTGGTTCTGTACAGGCTTCGAATCACATTGCACTCACACTGTTGAACCCGGAGTCCACGCTTCACATCTGTTGTTTACTTCCTGGGTCTTCTCCGCCATCACAGCATCGGGCACTAGTGCTGATACACTTGGCATGCAGGCATACGTAGCCAAAAAGTACAGAGAAGTTAATGGCCCCCAGAGCAACACTCACCAGTGGCTCACAGGAGACAATAAATAAATGTCTTTCCCTGTCATTTCCTGGGCAGACAATTTGAGGCAAAATCCCATATGTTACTCAGAAGATATTGCTCAGAACAAGCCTCTTCTATATTAGCTCTGACCATCTCTTTAGCATATTCCTACATTGTCTTTTTCACCTTGTCTTAGTCAGTGGACTCCTACTTCCCGGGATCATCTCCCAAATAAGTGTCCAAGTTTTTGAGTAGAAATGGGGAGTGGAAAAGGCAGTTGGGCATCATGTTTATATGCAAACATAGGAATGAAGTAGATTATCTACTATTAAAAAAAAAAGTCAGTAGCGGAGAAACTCAAATCACACGTTATAGAGCCAATTCCTCACATATGTTTAAGGAAGGAATCACTGAAGTTCTTTTCAATGTATGCATTAAATTAGTTTTTCATTACCCCAGAAGGCACTGTGCCCATGAGAGGGTTCAGCAGGCTTTAGATTGATGTCACCAAATTGAATTTGTGTAAGGGCCAGACAGGTAATACAAAAGGTTGTTTTTCTCTATGTGGAGAGTCTGATAAACTGAAGGTCACGTGTCTTTCTAAAGTGGGCAGCAGTTATTCAGCTCAAGATCACGGTTGTCCCATGAGAAAACAGACCAATAATTCAGATCTGTAAAGTTCTTTTCTTATGTTATTTACATTTCTTAAAAAGATCGGATGTGGAAATTCAAGGATATTTATAGTATATGAGCCTCTCTATTTGTTTTATCTTTTATTGAAATATAGTTGATGTATAATATTTGTTAGTTTCAGGTGTACTACATAGTGATATTTGCATACATTATGAAATAATCACCACAATAAGTCTAGTAACCACCTGTTCCCTTTAAAGTTATTACAATAATATTGACCATGTTCCCTGTGCTGAATATTACGTCCCATGGCTTATTTATTTTATAACTGAAGGTTTGTATCTCTTAATCCCCTCCACTCATCCCCACATCCCTGTGCCCTCTGGCAACAACTGTATCTATGAGTCTGTTTTTGTTTTGTTTGTTTTAGATTTCACATAAAAGTGAGATCATACAGTACCTGTCTTACTGTCTAACTTATTTAAGTTAGCATAATACCCTGTAGGTCCATCCATGTTGTCACATATGGCAAGATTTCATTTTTTTAATGGCTGAGTAATATTCTCTGGTATATAGAAACCATATCTTCTAGCTATCAAAGGACACTTAGGTTGCTTCCATATCTTCGCTGTTGTAAATAATCCTACAGTGAACATTGTGTGCACCTATCTTTTTGAATTAGTGTTTTCGTTTTCTGTAGGTAAATACCCAGAAATGAATTTGCTGAATCATATGACAGTTCTATTTTTAACTTTTTGAGGAAACACAATACTGTTTTCAATAGTGGCTGCACCAATTTACAATCACACCAACAGTACACAAGAGTTCTCTTTTCTACACCTACTCACCAACATTGTTATTTGTTGTCTTTTGTGATAGTCATTCTGACAGATGTGAGGTGGTATCTCATTCTGGTTTGGATTTGGATTTTCATTTCCCTGATGATTAGTGATATTGAGCATCTCTTCTCGTATCTGTTGGCCATCTGTGTGTCTTCTTTGCTCTCTATTCTGTTCCATTGATCTGTGTGACTGTTTTTGCTCCAGTACCATACTATTTTGGTTAATGTAGCTGTGCAGTATAGTTTGAAATCAAGGAGTGTGATACTTCCAGATTTTTTCATCTTTCACAAGATTGTTTTGGGTATTAGGGGTCTTCTGTGTTTCTGTACAAATTTTAAAATGATTTTTTCTAGTTCTATGAAAAATGCCATTGGTGTTTTGATAGGGATTGCATTAAATCTGTAGACTCCCTTGGGTGGTATGGCCATTAAAACAATGTTAATGCTTCCTGTCCATAAGCATGGTATATCTTTCAATTTGTTCGTGTCATCTTCAATTTCTTTCATCGGTGTCATATAGTTTTCAGAGTACAAATATTTTATCTCTTTGGTTATATTTATTTCTAGGTATTTTATTCTTTTTGATGTAATTATAAATGGGATTGCTTTCTTAATTTCTCTTTCTGATAGTTTGTTATTAGTGTATAGAAATGCAGCCAGTATCTGTATGTAGATTTTGTATCCTGAAACTTTACTAAATTTATTTATAAGATCTAACAGTTTCTTTGTAGCATCTTTAAGATTTTCTGTATACAGTAAGTCCCCTACATATGAATGAGTTCCAAGGGTGCATTTGTAAGTCCAATTTGTTCGTAAGTCCAACAAACTTAGCCTAGGCACCCAACTGACACAGTCGGCTATACAGTCCTGTACTGTAAGAGGTTTATAATACTTTTCACACAAATAAGACATAAACACAAAATAAAGACAACATTGTTAACCTTACAGTACAGCACCTTGAAAAGCAGTAGTCCAGAACAGCAGCCGGCATCCAGGGGCTGGCATTGAGCGAACAGGTGAGAAGAGTTACTGACTGGAGGAGGGAGAGGAGGTAGGAGATGGTAGAAGTGAAGGGATCGTCAGTAATAGGAGACAGAGGGCAAGCTGCAATTTCACTCACACCTGACGTTGATGGACTACACTTTCGCATCTTTGAAAGTTCAAAACTTGAACGTTCGTATTTAGTTGACTTACTGTTAATAGTATGTGGTCATCTGCAAACAGTGGCACTTTTATGTCTTCCTTTCCAGTTTGGATTCATTTTATTTTATTTTAGTCTGGTTGCTGTAGCTAGGACTTGCAACACTATGTTGAATAAAAGTGGTGAGAGTGGTCATCCTTGTCTTGTTCCTGATCTTAGAGGAAATATTTTCAGCTTTTCATCATTGAGAATGGTGTTGGCTGTGGATCTGTCATATATGGCCTTTATTATGTTAAACTATGTTTCCTCTATACCACTTTTAGAGGTATGAGAGTTTTTATCTTAGATGGATGTTGAATTTTGTTGAAAGGTTTTTTGCATCTATTGTGATGATCATATGATTTCTATTCTTTGATTTGTTAATGTGGTGTATCACATTGATTGATATCAAACCATCCTTCCATCTCTGGGATAAATAGATCTGAAGTGAGTCTTTTGTAGGCAGCATATGTATGGCTCTTGTTTTTGTTTTTTTGCTTTAAATTTTTTTTTTTTTTTTTTTGCGGTACGCGGGCCTCTCACTGTTGTGGCCCCTCCCGTTGCGGAGCACAGGCTCCGGACGTGCAGGCTCAGCGGCCATGGCTCACAGTCCTAGCCGCTCCGCGGCATGTGGGATCTTCCCGGACCAGGGCACAAACCCGTGTCCCCTGCATCGTCAGGCGGACTCTCAACCACTGCGCCACCAGGGAAGCCCTGATTTAAATTTTTTATTTATTTATTTTATATTTATTCAGCCACCCTGTCTTTTGATTTAACATTTAGTACATTTATATTTAAAGTAATTATTGACAGGTATGTACTTATTGCCATTTTGTTATGTTGATGATTTCTTAAGTTTGAACACATTTTAACCACCCTACATTCTACTCCCCCTTATAATTTACAACTTTCTGTTTTGTGTATCCCCTAACTACTCATTGTGGGTACAGGTAATTTTACTACTATTGTCTTTTAATCTTCCTACTAGCTTTATAAGTAGTTGATCTACTACCTTTACTGTATTTTATCTTTACCGGTGAGATTTTTCCTTTCATAGTTTTTATATTTCTTGTTGTGGCTTTTTCTTCTTAGAGAAGTCCCTTTAACCTTTCTTTAAAAGCTGATTTAGTGGTGCTGAACTCTTCTACCTTTTAATTACCTTATAATTAGCCAAAAAACTCTTTATGTCTTCTTAATTTCAGAATGATAACCTTGTGAGATAGAGTAGGTTTTTCCCTTTCATCACTTCAGGTATATTGTTCCACTCCCCTCTGGCCTTAAAAGTTCCTGCTGAAAAGTCAGCTTATAATCTTATGGGAATTCCCTTATACATAACTAGTTGCTTATCTCTTGCTTCCTGCAAGATTCTTTCTTTATCTTTAATTTGATCCTTTAAATTATATGCGTTTTGGTGTGTTTTTCTTTGGGCTCATCTTGTTTGGAACTCTGTGTGCTTCCTGCACCTCGATGTCTATTTCCTTCCACAAGTTAGGGAAGTTTTCAGCTATTATTTCTTCAAATAAGTTGTTTGCTTTTCTCTCTCTCTCTTCCTTCTGGATCCCTATACTGCAACGCTAGTCCCTTTATGTTGGCCCAGAGGTTTCTAAACTACCCTCCTTTTTAAAAATCCTACTTTTCTTTTCACCTTGGGTAATCAGCTCTATTCTGTCTTCCAGATTGTTGATTTATTCCTCTGTATCATCTAATCTGCCATTTATTCCTTCTTGTGTATTTTTTATTTAAGTAATTGTATTGTTTTAACTGTTTCATTCTTTTTTATATTTTCTAACACTTTTTTGAGATTCTCACTGTGTTCATCCATTCTTCTCCCAAGTTTGTTGAACATCTTTATGGTCATTATCTTGAATTGTTTCTCCAGTGGATTGTTTTTCTCCACTTTGTTTAGTTCTTTTTTGAGACTGTGTCCTGTTTCTTTAAATGGAACAGTTATTTCTCTGTCTTCTCATTTTGCCCAATTCTCTGTGTTTATTTCTACGTTTTAGGTATGGCAGTAACATTTCCCAGTCTTAGAAAACATTTCCCAGACTTATGTAAGAGAGGTCCTGTGAGGCCTAGAAGCGTGCTCCACTGTGGTCACCAGAACTATATGCTCTAGGAGTGCCCCTTATGTGGGCTGCATGTGCCCTTCTGTTGTGTTGGGGCTGACTACTGTGTGTGCACTGGTAGGTGGGGCTGGCCTCGCCTTGGTTGGCTGCCTCGTGTGGTGGGTGTGAGCCCACTGGTGGGTGGGCCTGGGTCCCTGTGTGGCTATCTGTGTGGCCCAGAGGGTCTTGGGCTGGTGTTGGCCCCCTGGTGGATGGGGCCAGTTCCTTAACACTAACAGTCTATAAGAGAGGATTCCAAAATGGCACTTACCAGTGCCAATGTTATTGCTGTAGAACAAACTCCCAATATAACCAACCAAAATGTTGGTTATAATATTTTCCTATGAGGTAGTGTTTGAGAGGAAATTGTTTTATTTGTTACAAGTGCAAAAGTAATGATAAAAAAAGTATCATATTATATGTTTGCATCAAGTATCAGACGTATCAGGAGAGACAAACTAAGAATCTCTGCATTATATATTGTCTGCCTTTTAATTGTGGCAATATTCAATAAGTCAGAAAAGTAATATTTCACCTGAGGGTTCTGCATCAGGGATATTTAGTGAGGTGTCATACTTACAAAGACAAATAATTCAGTGGAGTTTGCAGTCTTATTAAATTGCTATCAGTTTAGGAGAATAAATTTAATTAGCAGAGTGAATTAACTTCAAAAACTTAACCTGTTGTCCTCGAGCTTTTCTTTAGCTTTACTGTGTAGAGTCCTCCTTGCGTACAGTGCTGTGAATTGAGACACGTTAACCAGACTTTCATTAAATTCTACATACTTAAGTTATTTTTTGCTGTTGTTGTTTTGGTTTCAGTTGTTTAAACATGGGGACCCTTCTAGTAAATTTATTTATGGAATAATTTTATTTGGTTCAAAATAAGTGTATGGTTCTACGTTACCAAAATTAACATGATGTTGAGTTAATTAACTGTTTACTTGATGATAAAAAGTAATGAGTAACATCTTCTTGGGAATTATTCCAAATTTCAACTTCACGGTTTTACTATAATAATACATTGGTATCTTAACACATCAGAAGAAATTAAAATGACTTTTTCTTTTAAATCTGTGGATGTGCTGTCAATGATCAAGATAAACATGATATGATCCTTTTCTCTCACTCTCAAATATCTGATGAGACCGTTTCCCTTATTCTACCTGAACCAACCTTGTTTTGCCTTTGTTCATCTTCTGCTTTGGTCTGGAGTTCTCATCTCCGGTATTCATTTAGTCGTTCAACGTCAGCAGCCAAAACATCTTTTAGCTCCACTAAGTTCTAGGCATGTGTTCAGTGCTAGAGAATCAAAACTGAATAAGGAGGTTCATTGTCATAGAACACCTTAGTTGATGAAACAAATATAAAATTAAAATTTGTATTAAAGTCCTCACTTAATACATAAGTAAATGATATTGTCAGAGTGCTAAACGTTGCTTGAAGATGGGGCTAAGCTTTCTCAAGAACTCTGGTGTTGCATATGGAAGGGGATTATTGTGTCCATTAAATGAATGGGGGAATTATGAGAGTTCCAACAGAAAAGGAACAACATAAATTCATTGAGGATTTCAGTACTCCCATAATTTGAAGATGCTGTAACTTTAGAAATCTCCATATGCTTTTGTCGGGACAGACAATAGCTGAAACAGTGGAAACTATGTGCTTTGCTGATGAGCTTGATTCTGAAACCAACGGGAGCCACTGAAACTATTAAACATAGGAATTATATGATCACCTTTGCAGTTTAGCAAGGTGCTCTCCTATCAGTATGGGAGGTGAATTCAAGAATGGTGAGAACTGAGCAGGGGGAAAAGCTATGGGTTATTGCAATAAACAAGGGAAATACAGTTGACCCTTGGACAATGTGGTGGTTAGAGGCAGTGACCCCGCACAGTAGAAGATCTGCACATAACCCCAGAGTGGGCCCTCTGTATCCACAGTTCTGCACCCGCGGATTCAACCAAGCACAGATAGTGTAGCTCTATAGTACTTATTGGAAAAATCCTCGTGTAAGTGGACTTGTGCAGTTCAAACCCATACTGTTTAAGGGTTAACTGTGATGAGTCTTCTGAGGTAGAACCATGGCAATACAAGTAGATATGACATAGGTAGGAATTATATTAAATAGAAAAAATATTAGGACGTACTGACTGATTATAATCGGGGTTAGATAGAAGGAGGAGTCTAATGCTGCACATATATTTTTTGTGGTGTTAAAGGGATGAGTAATCAAAATAGATAACAAGAAAGCAGTGTCAGTTGGGGGGTTGTAAAATGAATTGGGTTTTGAACATCTCAAACAGAGAGGTCTGAAGGACAATCAAATGTGTGTGGGGAAGTGTAGTAAACAATGAGATAGGTGTAGCTGAGAATGTAGCTTAAGATGTGGTTCTAGGAGTGTGGCATGCACTTGTGAAAGATGGGCATGACAGCTCTCTGTGGGCCAAGGGCATGTCCTGGGAAACTAAACAAGGAAGAGAAAGCTGAAAGGAAGTTGGAGTAGCTGCATGTGGAAACTTAGCAGAATTAGAACCCCTGTCCTGTCTCCCACATGTTTTCCATGAGAAGCAATCTCTTTCTTGAGTATTCAACAATAATTATGTGCCAGTAAAAGTGACATTATTTTTAAATTTTAGCCTGGAATTTTAGTTGCTTGTTTCATATCTTATCTGCTTTACCAGTCAGTAATCCACAGGACAGGGGTGAGGGCAAGATACATAACTAGTTTCTCTCTTTTTTTTTTTTTTTTCAGTGTTTCACACATTTTTTCTAATAATTGTCCCTACTCAATATATTGCAAATTCACAAATAATTGAGCAAATTATTCTCATATGGTACAAAAGGAAATAAATCCTAGAGAGAAAAAGGGCAAAGTAGAACACTGAGAGGGAAGGTGACTTAAAAGAAATGCTATAGGGCTTCCCCGGTGGCACAGTGTTTGAGAGTCTGCCTGCTGATGCAGGGGACATGGGTTCGTGCCCCGGTCCGGGAGGATCCCACATGCCGCGGAACTGCTGGGCCCGTGAGCCATGGCTGCTGAGCCTGTGCTCCGCAACGGGAGAGGCCACAACAGTGAAAGGCCCGCGTACTGCAAAAAAAAAAAGAAATGCTATAGTTGACAACATAATGTTACATAATTGAAATTTGCCAAGACAGTAGAACTTAAATGTTCTCACCAAAAACAAAACAAAACAAATAAACCCTAAATATGTGAGGTGACGGATGTGTTCATTTAATTAAATTGATGGTGGTGGGGAAATCCTTTCACGATGAATATACGTATCAAATCATCATGTTGTACACTTTACATATCTATTTTATGTCCATCACACCTCATAAAGCCTGAAAAAAAAATCAAGAAAAAAAAAAGAATAACACTGAGATGGGTAAGTGGATTTCTACAAGCAGGGAAGAATAGAGGGAATTTCAGGCACTGGCAACTGAGAGGGCATTTTGCAGGTGGTGCTGAAGGAAGTGGGGACAAGTTCTATGCATGGCACGGTCCCTTGAGAAGTTTCATAACTAGTTGTAAGAGTAAAGAGCTACTGAGAGTGGAAAAGAAAGCCTACTCTACTGAGTGTTCAATTATTATAAGGCACATTGCATATGTACCACAGCAGGGGGGAAAGATGGAAAAAATCTGACCAATTTCTTATAAGTAATCGTGTATGTGTGCGTATTGAGTGTCTGTGTGTTAAGTGTGTGTGTGAGATAATGTGAATTCAAATCTGAATTATACAAGGGGCTTTTGCATCATTATAATTTTTTTTTCTGTACAATACACCCTGAGATCTTTTTGTTCTCATTTGAGGGATAAATACATTGAAGTACAGAGAGGAAGTCCCTTGTTCGAAATCACACATCTAATATATTTATGACCCAACATAAAAACTTAGATAGTGAGCCCCTAATCCAGCCCTCCAAATAGTGTTTTTTACCACAGTGGCTTAATAACCAGCATACTGGCTCTGAAGCATCTCCCTACACGTTACCTGCTCAAAACCTATTTACATGGCTGTCTGTAATAATTAGCAGGGGAGAATGTGACTGAAAAGACATATGGTGAATCTCAGCATTAGCTGAGGACAACAGCATGACTGATGACTGAAGCCTGCTACGGCTCTGTGCTTCTCCTGAATTGCGCTGTGAGTGCAAGGAGAAGGCTGTAGGAATTGAGGCTGCTGGCTCAATCACAGTATAGCGTAGCTCCTAGCAGCACTGGGGGCTGCCCAGAATCTGTTTTGAAAGGACCTCCGGTATGTCACCCGTCTGCTCCATAGCCTTGCCAAGGAGGCGATTTTGCAGAAATATGTTATTTCTTTATTACCAGTCTAGCTGCTGTCTAGATCTAGCAATCTGTCACAACCCTTTTGTTCTGAAGGCCATCACATTTTAGAGAAAGAGAGCACTTTACGATGATCACATCTAATTCTCTTAATTTACTGATAGAGAAACTGAGGCCAAGAACTGTCTCCTATGCAATTACACATGTTGTTAATGAAGAATCCATAGTGGTGTTCATAAAATATTTATGTTTAAAACTACTTCAAGGTTGACCTAGAGAAATTCCCTTATACATATAACATTTCTCTTAAGAAGACTCTGAAAGATTACCATAAACATTACCTTAATTCAATATAATAGATTTTATTTAATATCTACAATGTGTCAAACATGTTTTATCATGACTGGGGATTTACAGATGTAATGACCGGTGATGAAAGCCCCACCAAAGCCAGCGACTGACACAAAGAATGGCACCATTAGACAAAAATTATTTTTACAAAACTCCATAGGCCTACAGGATGACAAATCAAAACACCTTGATATTGAAACTTATGCTTGGTTAATGTGTATTTTTTGATAGAAATAGATTGTACATAAGACAATGAAAAAGTTTCTATTTCACTATGATGTAACACATCTGGGCATCAAAACTTAAAAATACTGAGATATAACTCCCCAATACTGTGTTTCAAACTATCGTTGTTTTTTTTTTTTAATTTGAACCACTTACACAAAAATCATTTGATGAGCATTTTATGTGTCAACAATTGGTTTAAGCAAATGACGCCGTTCAATATAAAAAATTATAATGGATGAACACGCAATGCTCTATTTGAGTATGGAGAAAGGAAAAAAGAGCTCTTTATCTATATTTCATTCTGCCTACTTGGCTGTACATCTCGAAGGATCCCCAAACACATAATCTAGAGGGAAATGTTGGTTGAATGAATTTCCCATTTAAGAAAAAGTATGACTATCTGTACTTCTTACGAAAAACAAAATATTGAACAAAATATTGAATCACTTGAAAATTATAAATTTTGAAATTTGTGTTTAGAATAAGAAAAGTAAGTTTTGAAACTTTTATTCGGGATCAGAAGGGCCTTTTTGTCCATAGGAAAATAAATTCTGATTTGCATAGGAGAGTTTTATTAGACTACGATTCTGTTAATTTCTTCAGAGTTCTTTCACAAGTGCAATAGAGGATAAATATTCATTTGTTTCTGTCTAGGAATTTTAAACTTTCCATAATTCTTCGTTATGCACTTTTTTTGTTAAATAGCTTCTGACATATTGTAATTAAAACTGAGTTTTCTCCTAAGACACATATAAGCCTTTATTTTGTATATTCTTGTTTTGGAAATGTATGTATACATTAATGTATTATGAACTGAGTATAAAAAATCCCATAAATGCTGACATTACCTTCTTCTCATCTGTTCTTTGATATTCCTCATCTGACTAGTTTACTAAGGATATAGATTTGAGGAGATGTTTCCTTGTTATTAATGATGACGTAGAGGCTGTGCTTTATGGTGCTTCCTTGTTTTCCTTCCTTTTTATCTTACCCTGTGTAGCTTAATTAAATTTTCCTTAGGGGAATTTTTATTTCTTTTATATATGCAGGGTCCACATGTCTCTTTTTTCTCTCAAACTCACTTTTATTCCATTTTTGAAACAAAACGATAAGCCTGTTGTTCCGTTTCCTAGGATATTTTAAAACAAAAGAAACATGTCCTATTTTTATCAACCTGAGAGATTATTTGAGACTCACCCTAAAACAAGTTAGAATTTTATTAATTTCTCTTTATTCCCTAATACTCCCATGTTAGCAAGATTTTTTTCCACTTAAGATCCAGATTTTTAGATAAATATAAAGTATTTTACTAATTTGGTTTAATCATTGAGAATTTTGTTAAAGAGCATTGAAACAATATTTTTTGTTCTTCCCTGGCTATTTTTTTCCATTGCAGCTACATAAAGGGTCAATAACAGTTCTGTTTTACAATTATTAATTACAATCAGATAGCATTTTAGTTATAAGTGATAAGGGGAATACATTTCTAGGTCTTGGGGAAAAAAAAGAATAGCTCATAAACTAGTTGAATATTTGTATTCATTTATGAGCAGGTACCTTTCTCTCTCAGGCCCTGCAAAAGATTTCATTTACTCATAGATTCAAATATTCTTTCAGCAAACATTTCTTGAACATTTACAGAAGGCAAGTACTCTGATAGACACTATGGGATTCAGGATGCATGGCTTTGAGGTTGTAATGTAAACTGTACATGCTTAGTTTGTTTGATGGTTCAAGGGTAATCAGTAGTTAAAAATGGATTAAATTCAATGGAATCCAGACTATTGTAATATATCCGTATATATTATGCATATGTAATTTTAATGTTGCTCATAAAACCCATATAGAAATTTATATTTTAAAAAATTAGAATGCTATCATACATTATTTTATCATTATTTTATCCTTTTAGTCACCCAGAGGAGGTAATTGTTCCTCCTAGTCTGTAAAACTCAGGAAATTGACCATTTAAAGAATTGAAGAAATTTCTTGAGCGTCACACAAATAGTAAATGGTGCAGTCAGATCTAAACTTCAGATCCTCAAATTCCAAAGGCAGAGCTTCGTCTGTTACATTTCTGATTCAGCACCACAAAATCAGTGTGCACAGACTCGGTGGGCATCCACAAGATGAAATATAAGCTTCTGAAAAACTTTGTTGGACATTTAGGTAGTCAAAGCTTGTCTGGTGGCCTGAAAGAGTTAACAAACCTTCCAGAGAGGACTCACTAGGAGATGTAAAGTGTAAACAACATGAATGCCAAGTTTTCTATACTCCGTGGGCACATATGCAGAGGGATGAATCACGAAGCACTCCGTTGCACAGAAAGGGAAAAGTAAAAGTTCACTGAGGCATTTATTTCTTTTGAGTTCTTACTTTGTTTTACTTCCACCATGACATATAATTTTTCTTTTGTATTTATTATGGACTTCAGATATGGCCAAATCTACTTCATTTGTTTCTTTTGTCATAATAGCAATTTCCTGCTCTTTGTTTGTAATTCTCTTTTGTTTTTCTCTCTTTTCTTAACAAGTTCTTGATGTTTTTGCATCAATCCAAAGCTTTGGAAAGAAAAAAAAAAAAGTGTAATCTTTGAATGGGAAGGGAATAGGCTACCAACCATGGCTATGGCTTTTGCCTTTGCTATGTTGAAAACCCACCAATGTACTGCACTATATTTAAGTGATTGACTTAGTATTTGTTTTGGCAGTTCACTCTTCATATTTGTGAATTAAAAACATAAACGTGTTTCTTTTTCTGCATGGAAATCATATATTTTTTTTGTTTTAAGGGATGATAATACTATGTGCTTATATAGATATGATGACACTTGACCTAAGTATGAGTATTTGTGGCATAAATATAATTAACAGGGAATTCATTAATAATGAAGTGATTGTTATTTAGGATGTTATTTCTGGTCCAGGCATGCCTCTACCCAACCTCCTTCTGAACAGCATAAAACACACTGTCTTCTACAAGGGAGGGAAAATAACTGTCATATATAGACATGTTTGGAAATTCCACTAGGTGCCTTTTGCATGAAAGGCCACTGATATTTAAAGGAAAAACTACCCTAAGAGAAGAGAGATTCTAGATATGTAAGACAACCAAGCAGGATAAGTTTTAGGTAAAAAATGGTTAAATACTTTTATTGTAGATTACTTTTTCTGTCCTGTGCCCTATAAACTCTTGTACTAACAAGAAAGAAAAGCGTATAAGAAACGATGATGATCATGATAGTAATAATGTAGAAAATATTTGCAGGACATTGCAAACATTAATATATACCACATATACACATTATGATAAAATATTAACATTGATAAAAACAAACACAGGTCATAAGCAGACAACCAAAACAAATAGGAAAAAAACATGAAAGTAATTTCAGAATAGAATTTAAAACAGTGAAAAATTTTGAGCTACAAAACTTGCAAAGCTTTTTACATACTGATGTTTAAGTAAATTATTGTACGTTCAGTCGTTCCACAACTACTTGTGGTGTGCTATTTGCCAGATACATCCTCAGAATAGAATATTACATAGCCAATAAAAATTATATTTGCAAAGGATTTTTAGTAATGGGGGGATATGTTCATAGAAGAATAGTTAATAAAATAACAATATTTAGCATTTATTTAAATTTTATGTGTATAATTACTGGTATCAATTGATTTATATACTTCTTCTTGTACCTAAAACTATAGCTTAGTTATATTAAGTAACTTGCTCAAAGTTGCGTAGGCAGGAAGTAATGCACCAGGGATGCTAACTCAGATCTGCCTGACTTCAAAGTCCACAATTTTATTTTATTTTATTTATTTATTTTAAAATCATTTAGCTGTACTCTATTTTTTAAATAAATTTATTTATTTATTTTTGGCTGCATTGGGTCTTCGTTGCTGCGCACAGGCTTTCTCTAATTGCAGCGAGCGGGGACTACTCTTCATTGCAGTGTGCAGTGGATTCTCTTGTTGTGGAGCACAGGCTCTAGGCGCCCAGGCTTCAGTAGTTGTGGCACGTGGGCTTCAGTAGTTGTGGCTCATGGGCTTAGTTGCTCCATGGCATGTAGGATCTTCTCGGCCCAGGGCTCGAACCCATGTCCCCTGCATTGGCAGGCGGATTCTTAACCACTGCGCCACCAGGAAGGCCCAAAGTCCACAACTTTAACGATGACAATAGACTTTTTTCTGTATTAAATACATACATAATCAAGACCTGAAGCTATATTCTAACAGTGGGAGAACACACACACATATATACACATAGACACATACATATAATGCACACACACACTTCTATATGCCTAAGTATTTGGCTTATGGGTAATTTTTATTTTCCACAGTCTGCTCCTCTACAACCAATCCACAAATGCATTGATTTTATAATCATCAATAAAAAAAATCAAACTCCAAGAAATTGAATGGTTCTGTGAACCATGAGATAGAAAATATGGCAAGTTAGACAGGAAATCTCCATTTTTCTCTGCCTCTTTCATGAAGGTCACACTGGAATCAGAAACAAGAGAAGAGAAAATATAGGCAACTTTGGTCATCCCAGGACTTATGGAAGGTCTGCTCCCAAGTACTACACCACTTGGTCTACTTGGGATGCAGGAATGAGAAGCAGAATCTACAGTAGGTAACTGGAGGGCAAGGATAGGGGTTTGTATCTTCAGCACCTGGCACTTGTCCAGCACACAGTAAATGTAATGGATACATAAGTGACCTTCCCTCTCGCTCCTTACCCATATCCCACTTTATAAACTGCCTTATATAATTTGAGGTCTTTTGGGCTGTGACAAAATTCTTGAAATTTTCCAGGCAGAGGTAGATAGGGTAGATAAGCAAACAGGAATGGAAGCTAACATCTGTTACTTGAGCCCTACTTTCAGGATCTGTGCTGGTACCTTTCAGAGACATCATATCATTGAACCATCACAAAGGCATTACTAATCACAGATCAGAAAACACAGGCTCCAGAAGATACTATATGGCCCAAGAGGACACAACTGGTGCTGTGATTGTGCGTTCTCAGCTCATTTTTCCTAAAATCCATGTGACCTCCCCTGGATTTCACTGCTTTTTTGCCTCCCCTCATTATGCCAGAGAAATAATTCCTAACTTCAACACTAGCTATGTGTCCTGGTGTAAATTGGATAAATAGAGGCTATCTTCAAAATTGATGGTCTTATTATTACTAAGGTTATGCCTGCATGTAATAAAAATCATAAACTCTGCTCCTCCCACTGACTTTTCTTTGTATCTAAAATGATTCTCTACAATGCTGAAGATCTAGACTCTTGCTACTCAGTGTGTGGTCTGAGAACTGGTGACATGGCCATCGGCTGTGTACTTGTGAGAACTGCAGACGAATCTGCATATTATTCAGATTCCCTGTGATTTCTAAAGTTATTTTAAAAGAATATTTATTTATTTATTTGGCTGTGCCGGGTCTTAGTTGCGGCATGTGGGATCTTCACTGCCGCGTGTGGGATCTTTAGTTGCGGCATGTGAACTCTTAGTTGCAGCATGTGGGATCTAGTTCCCTGACCAGGGATCGAACCCGGGCTGCCTGCATTGGGAGCACGGAGTCTCAGCCACTGGACCACCTGGGAAGTCCCAGATTCCCTGTGATTTTTATTCACATTAAAGTTTAAAGTAGCTGTCGATTATTTTAACGACTGTGTTTCAACTTGCACAGATAGTTGACATTCATGTGTGACATTGTGACATGGGCTGATGAGAATAATAGTGATAATTATAGCTAACATTTGTTGGCTACTCACAA
This sequence comes from Monodon monoceros, assembly GCF_005190385.1. Taxonomy (NCBI): domain Eukaryota; kingdom Metazoa; phylum Chordata; class Mammalia; order Artiodactyla; family Monodontidae; genus Monodon; species Monodon monoceros. The sequence goes on along the minus strand of NW_021703770.1, from coordinate 3,996,030 downwards.
CATGCCAGATTCCATGTTAACAATTTCACACACTTAATATCATATGACCTATGAAAAAGTCCTATTATTTCCAGGTTAGAGATGAGTAAGGTAAGTCTTTAGAAAGGTTGCACCAATTGTAAGTGGCAGAGCTGAATTTTAAACCTGTAACTGTCTCATCAAGAGAACAAACTTCCAAGTAGTGTGTTTAATTGCTTGTCCTAAAGGTTTTTACAAACCTGGTGGTAGAGAAAGACAGGTATGCCTAAAGCTATATTTTACTGGAGGTTATCGAAAGAGCTAATTCAGAGATCCATATTGCTGTGGTATAACTCAACAGTGAGAGAGATGTTCCTGGAGATTGAGGGTGACTTTCACGGAGGAAGACATTTTTTACTAGGAGGGTTCAAGAGAGGGCACCTCAGAACAAAAATGTCTTGTGAGCAAAGGAATGCAGATAGATTTCTATAAGGTGTGCTTTTTAACTCATCATCTAAATTGTCTGTTCCACAAGATATAAGTAGAGTCTGTCATGGAGGGAAGCAGTAAGGAATTAAACAAGAAAATGAAATAAATGTCTGGGCTTCCGAGAGTTGAGAATTTCTATTCAAAGCACGGCCCAAGTTGCTCTCCAAATAGGCAAACACAGAAGGCTGATACTTGACACTCTTTAAGGAGGCATTTTGAAGTCTGGGACATTTTATATATTTTATAGGATTAAGTGAATGTGAGAAACAGATTACACTGGGTCTTAAGTGGAAATGCAGGCATGCAGAGTATGCATTTATTTAATGCCTGAATGGGTCATTGTTTTCCCAGCTGATGATAATTTTAGCACATTAATCCATTCGAGAAGCTGGATTCCTTATCCTGTGCTTGGTTGCCGATCACAGACAGTACATGGTGGGCACTGCTGAATACGGAGGTGGACACATTCCATGCCCACTGAGATCAAAACCCACATAGAGTAAAAGTGTAGTACCTCCCAGAGGTCCCATCCCATATTGAAAACGTGCCAGAGCTCTTGACTTCAATCCCGTGCTGTCAGCTGTAGTCCCAAAGCACGACTGATCATAGAAACCTCTGGATCAAAAAAACCTCCAGGGGCTCAGCACCAACTACAGAATAAAATCAGTGTCCAAAAATCTCAGGGACTTAGACATCCATCAGCAAGTCCTGTTCACTTTGCCTCTAAAATACCCTAGAATCTAACCGCTTCTTATCCTCCTCAGGGGCCACCCAATAGTCCAAGCCCCACCACTTTTCTAACTCTCTCTCTGACACACACACTCACACACACACACACACACACACACACTTTTCTTTCTTTATTTTTATTATGGATCATTTGAAATAGATACCAAAGTAGATGGAATCTTAAAAAAACTTGATATACCCATCACCCAACTTCAACAATTACCATTTAATGGCCAATGCACCCATCTCCCTCTTTCATGCTTTACTTTGAATCCAATTCCAGCTATTGTATTATTCCATCTATAAAAATTTCAGGATGTCTCTCTAAAATATAAGGACTCTTTCTTATAAAATATAATTACAGTGCCATTTTGATACCTCAAAAACAATGATTTTTAATATTGTCATATATTCTGTAAGTGTTCATATTTTTCATAACTGGCATATACAGACATATCTCTATATATCATATATGTATTTATGTGTTTATACATATCTATAAATAGATGTATCTATATATTTATTGTGTATATATATATCTAGAGAGATATATATAGATAGGATAGATGTAGAGAAATAGATAGATAGATATAAATATATTTGCAATATAATATCGTTTGCTTAAATTGTTTAAATTGGAATTGGTTGACTTGGCTCTTAAGTGTCTTTGAGTCCATACACTTTCCCTTTATCTCCCTCTCTCCCTGTTCCAGAGATGGTGTCATAATCACATCTTGACCTGGCGAATTGTCCTCTGTCAAAACCTGCAAACCAAACTTCCTGCTTCCATGTCCTTCCCACTACACCCTATTCTCCAACCAGAAACCTGCATTTCAGAGGGTAAATCTCATTACCCCTCTCCTAGACTTCACAAAACGTTCCCATTACACTTAGGATAATGTCCAGCCCCCAGAATAATGTCCGGCCCCCCTAATGTGGCAATCAGAACCTTGTAGAACCAAATGGTTCCTATAGTTTCTTCATGACATAAAATGTATTTTTCTTTTCTAGTCATGGTTGTAGAAACTCTTGAATTTTGAGGAAGTTTGGGGTCGTAATGGTAAATGTAACATTCAAGGAGTTTTTACTTGCTGTTTCTTCTGCCTAGAATACTCTCGTCCTCCTCATCACATGGCTGGCTCTTTCTTAACACTTGAATCTGTCTTATCCTTGGCTTTTTACAAGAGACACTGGCTTACCTTGCAGGTAGTTTAGCCTGGGATATATTATCAGGGAATAGGGTTAGCAGATGGTGTGAAACAGAGAAGAAGGAAGAACATTATTAAGCTAATTTCTGCTACGGACAGTTTGGGCTCTGTAATTTTGAAAAGCCATGTAGAATGAATCTTTACAATTTCCCATGCAAAAGGTGGAAGGAAGGAGAATTTGTCTTCTGAATACCACCCGTCCTTGGTCAAGGATTACCCATGATGTATTAATTTTCTCTTGTCCTTCCAGGCTCATATATCTGTAAGGCCTAATGGTTTCCTACAGGCATTCTACAGGACAACATCAGAGAAGCCCTGAGTAGAGTGCAAGAGATACAAGGTGTAGCTGAGGCAAGGAACCATCAGTTTACAGTTCTTTTAGAGCTGATGGCTAAAGCTAAAGCTAGCGTTAAGGAGTAGACTGAGAGAATGGGAGATGTCCACGCAAGACTCAGTTCAAATGTCACTTTCTTTGACACACCTTCCTCATTTGTCCAACCTAGAGTCAGGCACCCCTACACTCCCTCTATCACACCTCCTGTATTTTTTCGTATCACTTGATCCTCTCTGGATTTATATTATTTTCTTGGGTGCTTACTTATTTATTGTTTATCTTCCTCCAGAACATAGCTCCATCTTGCCCTCTTCACAATCTCTAGCATTTGGAAAAGCATCTGCTGTCCACTGGGCCCTCAACAAATAATTCATGAGCATATACAGAAAATGAAGCTGGAAAGTAGTTGGGAGCACCTTGTAAAAGTCATGTAAATCACGCTATGCTGTTTGAGATATTATCTTTATGTCTGGGAAAATATTTTGTAAACATCGTTCTCATTCTACAGCTGTAGAAAGTGGAGCTCAGAGTTTTTGGTTATAGCCCACAGCCATGCACTAAGTGTTTATTCCAGGTCTAAAATGCAGACACCATGCCTACAAGCCCAAAAGCTCCCTCGAGCTCCACCATTGTAGGCCAAGCTGTCCCAGGAAGTAGGCCCACCTTTGAAATTGGTGAGAAAAAACAAACACACGGAAAACATCCTGTGACAACAGAAGTCACCACCTTCTGGTCAGGTGGGACCTAAGGGGGATCTTTCCCAGGCATGAAACATCAGGGCACATCGGACGCTGATTTGGGAAAAATGCAGGGAGGAAGGAGGGCCGGGATTGGGGGCAGCAAGTGGTATATGAATAAGAGTGTAATTGCTCAGCCAGAGGGTAGCTGGTTGCTTAGATTTAGAGTTACTACCAGTTTACCAAAGTGAGTGTAACAAACTTCACTCCCTCCAGCAATGTTTGAGAGTTCCAGTGGTTCCAAGTCTTGGAGAGCAAGGGGATTTGTATTGTATTCCTTTGTATCATCCATCATGTGTTCCATATGCTTTACTTAGCAGGTGCTCACTAAATATTTGTTGAAGAGCTCATCTGATTCCCCTCCCATTGGGAGGAAAATATCTGACCAAATGGTGAGCCTAAGCTTTCATCCCATCTGAAGGCTCGGCAGGAGCCCTAAAGATGCAGCCTCAGGAACTGCACTTGCTGAAGCCCGATGCTTTGTTTTGCTTTCAGACTGTTTCCATCCTAATAAATTGTCATTATTTCCATGATGAATCATTTCACTAATAATTAGACTGATCAAAACCAGAGCCAGATAAACAACAGGCTCTGCCACAGGACTTCTTAAGAAATGTGCGGTGTCCTGGAGATGGCCACTGCCTGAAGACCAGACAATGTTCCCTGATTCGTGGGCCCTATTCCTTTCACTGGGAAGACAGAAGCATCTTAGAACGCAGGACCTTAGGTCTCCTCACAGATCAAACACGCAGCCTGAACCCTCCTCTGACCCACAAGGCAGTGTGTGAGCTAGGATGGATGAAGAAAGGACATTCGAGTTAAACATAATAAAAGTTAATGAGGTTTGAACACTGCCTAAGTAACAGGATGATCTTTGTGAGGATTTTAAAATCTATAAGCCTCACTTGCCTCATATATAAATTAAGGATAATAATGGTTAATTTGTAGTGAAAAGCAGATGTCAGTGGTGGTGATAACAGCAATACAACATGCAAACAATAAAGGTCATCTATTGGATGCCTTAAAAATGTGCCAAGCACAACGCCAAGCGCTGAGCAGTATTGTCACACGGTATCTTTTTGGAAAGATGCAATGCAGCATAGCGTGGTTCAGATACGTACTTGACTGGTAGTCAGGTGCAGGCATCCCCTACTTTTTGAAAGTTTGCTTACACCATGTTACTTTTATGAAACACCTACATTGGTACCTGTTTTTGCTAACCAAAAGAAATCTGAAGAGGATTTTTGCTTTCATGAAAAAAGGCAAAAAGCAAAAATTTCATTCAGTGTTTGTTTTGTAGCAATCCCTTGTAGAGGCAGCTAAACCCCCAGCAGTGGGAATGGCCCCACCAAGCTCCTTCCCAGGGAACACCACTCAGCATCTCAGCATCAAGCCACCATAGCTTTGAACTGTGTCTGAACATCTGTTCTTTATCTCCTTTTATTTTGGAATCCGTTAGCAAAATATGTCCCAAGGTAATTGCTTCTTCACTTTATGCCATTTTGGCTCAGGAAAGAGCCCCTAGGAAAGCTCTACTTTTGGATAGAGGGAGAAACCTGTATTCCACCAAAAAGAGGGAGATAGTCTGGTTATGCCCTTCCCACACATTTCTTAATTGTTCTTGTCTCTTTTGAATCTATCAGATGGCATAGTTGGACTAAAATTCTAACTGCTGTGAAATTATATTCCCTATATGTTTAACGTTTAGATCATGTTAAGTAAACAACATACACACATAAATGAGCAACTACTAAGTGCCAACTAACTTAATAAACAGCCCTTGCTTTCAAGGGACAAATAATTATAACAGCATAAGAGTTCCTGGAGGAAGTTACATTAAATTAGGCTTTGAAGAATAAATAGGCACATTTCAGGCAAGGATAACCTTTGTGTAAATGATTTTTGGAGATAGGAAAAACACTTATTCTGAGAAATATGAGAAACTCTTTTGTTAAGGAAGCACAGGATGTAGGGAGTAGGATAGAAGTATCAAAAATTAAGGCCTGGAAATAGGTTGAGGTCAAATAGGGTCACAAATTTAAAAAAATTGAAATATTAAGACTAGAATCCTCTCTTGGTAAGCTTATTTCCTATGAAGCACCTATATCAACACCTTGCTTGGTTTGCAGAAGATAAAATATGAATTGGTCTGGATCATCACTCATCAGAATGTTCACGGGTGGGCCCCACCTGATTTGTGTGGGGATGAGGTAGGTGCTGTGTTGAGACGGTACAGCTTTAATTCTCTGTGCACCATTAGCATAGGAGATTGCTCCCTCTGACATTATTATGAGCCATGAAGTTCTCAGATTTTACTACTCCAAATGAATGAAGCCATTTTCCAAAATGAATTATGGATCATAAACCGTGGGGGTGGCTATAGTGTTGCATTTTCATGAAATCCATATCCTGGGTGGACATTTATTGAGCACATAACTATTATGAAGTGTTAGCTGCAGAGCAAGTGCAGCTCCTGGTCGACTCAGCAGGACAGGAGTTTAACGTGTTCGTGTCTGAGTGCTGTATTCCAATCTTCTCTAGACACCCATACACATAGGGCTTGGAACTTTAGTTACTCCCCTCGCATGTGACCAGGATGAGACCAAGGCCCAGTTAAAGGCTGTCCCTATCATCTTTGGGCTGAAAAAAACCAACAGATGCTGAATGGGATACATTTTTGAAGATAAAATTATGAGCTAAAGAGAATGACTTCATTCTCAACAACCTCCTCCACGTAGACCTTCTTCTATAGACTGAATGTTTGTGTTCACCAAAATTCATATGAACTCTAATCCCTATGTGATAGCATCTGGAGGCAAGGCCTTCCTTTGGGAAGTGATAAGATCACAATGGGATTGATGTCTTTATAAAGGAGACCTCAGAGAGCTCTCTTATCCCTGCTGCCAAGTGAGGTTACAGGGAGAAGACTGGCCAGCCTTCAGAAGTGTGAGAAATAAACATTTGTTGTTTAAGCCACTCAGTTTATGGTATTTTTGTTATAGCAGCTCAAACAGTTTAATACACTATCTTTCTTCCATACTTCCTGCAAATGATGAGAGAGAGAGAGAGAGGGAGGCAGAGATATTTGAAGATTCTACTCTGTTGACTTTGAAGGTGGAGAAAGGGACCATGAACCAAGGAATGGGAGCCACATCTGAAAGCTACAGGAAAAGCAAGGGAATGGGATTCTCCCCTGGGGCTTCCAGGGGCACAGCCCTGCCAACCCACTTTATACTTCTGTCCTCCAGAACTGTAAATAATGAATTTCTGTTATTTTAAGTCGCCAAATTTGTGGTTATTTGTTATAACAGCAGAGTTCTTACATATATCAGTAAAGAATGTGCATATTTTCAAATATGAAAAAGAAAAGGGAAACGCAGTCCCCAGTGTATGGGGGCCTTTATGAGGGCTCTGAATAGGCTTCTTTGGCAGCACCAGCCTCTGACTTCTCATGCTGTGTTCTAAAACGTGCAGTACATATCCTCATTGCCAAGAGTCAATCAATTTGGCAAATCTATAAAAGCAAAAGTCAAAGTTATATTGCCCCAGTTTCTTATATTTCTCAGGGAAAGCCATGGTTATAAATATAGAATTAGATTCCAGTGTTCACCATTAATCTCATTTATCTTAATGTCCCATTCTTGCACTTGCTGGGGAAATATAATTTTAAAAATTCCCAACCCCAAAACCTCTCCACAAAAGTAGAAGAGAAAGAAAATAATTTTAATATTAAAAAAGCATTAAACTAGCATGTAATCCACTAAGAGATTGTAAAGATAGAAAGAAATTTCATCCTTTTGTATAGCCAGCCAGATACATCCATTAGGAGGACCCATACATGTTCTCAAGAACAATAATAAATAGTCCTCAAGTAAGAAGACGTGATAGCACCAGTGGTCACACATAGTTCATTCTAACTTCACTTGGCAGTGGAGTAACTATGTGTGTTAGCTAATCGGCTTTATCTAAAGAAAAGTACACCTCTCATACCTTTATGAGAGAGAATTTTGCAGCTTGGAGCTAGGCTCCAGGAAATTAGAAGTTAGGCCTCTACCCTCTCCCAGGAACTGGGAAACTTATAATCTTCCCTGATGATTGCATTTCAAAGAAATAGTCCCCCGGGGCCTTGAGAAGGACATTCTTGGGTGGTAACTCAGACTAGAGTTTTATTTAGCTTTTGCAAAAGTTTACATACATTTCAAAGAGACAGAGAAGGAACATGCAATTATGTTTTCTAAAGTAAATGCTCTAAGAAAAGGGGTGGGGGGAGGGATATCTCCTCCTATATTTTCAAAAGGGAGAACTAAGACTTTTTAAATTGTATCTGCCCTTGTCCACTCTTATCTTGATTCATTCCTCAGTTGTCAGAGGGTCGGTCTTTGCCTCAGTTTCCTCATTTACAAAGCAGATATATTAATTTAATAAAAACAAATATGTATAAAACTCAGAATAAGTTCCTGACACACAATATGACAATGTAAGTGATTGCTAACAATTCCTTTCCATACTGCATTGGCTTTACCTCTCCATTATCTTTATCGTCCATCTTTATTAACTGAATTAGTGTCATTAAAAAAATTTTAGTCCACTCAGCATGATTTTGAATTTCCCTGGTGACAAAGATTGTCTCCTTGAACAAACTTTAGTCAGGTTTCTCTAAGCCGCCTTCTTACTAGGCCTCAACCTTGGGCCTTGTCGTTGACCGGCATAGGCCAGTTTTAGCAAGAATCCTAGTAAGTCATCAGCAAGAATTGTTACCCTCAATAGCTGATCAATAACCGATCAAATTCTTCATCCCACCATCCCTCTTATCACCTGGTCTGCCTTCAGAAAGAAGCCTGTTAGGTTGCTTTAGCAAGAATCCCCCTACCCTTGATGTCTCCTCTTAAAATTTTCCATCCACTGACCTCCTCAGCCTGATCCTTGGCTATGAATCCTCACTTGTTCTTGTATTTGCAGTTGAGCCCAGTTTTATACTGAGGTCTCTTTTCCTCTATTGCAATAGTTACTCAACTACTGTTTTTATCCCTTTAGCTACTCTCCAGCCCTGGTTTTCTTTGATATTAGCTACACTCAGCTGTACATGTGAAGGTCAAGAAGAGGCAAAGTTGGACTTGACCAGGGTCAAAAATTAACCTACATGAGTCTGAAAAAGGGAAAGGGGCAGGGAGTTGAAAGTGTATTAAAAAGTGTGATTGGGGCTTCCCTGGTGGCGCAGTGGTTGAGAGTTCGCCTGCCGATGCAGGGGACATGGGTTCGTGCCCCGGTCCGGGAAGATCCCACATGCCGCGGAGCGGCTGGACCCGTGAGCCATGGCCGCTGAGCCTGCGCGTCTGGAGCCTGTGCTCCGCAACGGGAGAGGCCACAACAGTGAGAGGCCCGCGTACCGCAAAAAAAAAAAAAAAAAAAAAGTGTGATTGTAGTGAAGGACCATCAAATTCAAGCTCTGAATACAGAGTAAACTAAGGACCCAGTAAATGAAGGACAGTGGAAATGCAGTGGGATCACTGGAATAAAGGTTTCTTCAAGGTCAAATTATTGTTTCAGTCAAACTAGAAGAGTGAGAGAGCAAGGACAGTGGGAGCCTTAACGGAATAATAGAAGTGAGGCAGTTTTACTAACAAGGTTTGGAGTGACCACGGGCACGGGTAGCTTGAGTTAGGCGCAGAACAAGATCATGAACTTGGAAGCCAAGGTATTAAAATAGTTGCAGTGGGGATACTAAAATCACTGTGAATTATTAACAAGAGCAGACTTGGAGAAGGGACATTGCCAGGTGCTAAATGTCCAAGGAATTGAAAATGTACCTCAGATATTGACACGGCTGTAATATTTGCAACACACGCATAAATGGCTGGGACAAAGACGGGTAGTGAGTGAAATGATTTGTAACTTCAGAGTCTTTTTCAGGGGAGAGAGAATGTTCTGAAATTGGCAATAGAAGGGAATAAATCACCTGGCCCTCTTGCAAGATCAAAGCTACAGGAGAAGTGAAGTCCTGAGGGGTGAACCAGGTCTTCGGTAAAAGTAGAAAGGAAAAGGGCATGGCATTTGCTGGTTATGACTGGTGCATTCCAGAGGACTCATGAGAAAGTTGTGGGGAATTGGGCAGTGGTAGGAGATGGATTTAATTTGTGGGTGCACACTTATATGTAGATTAAATGATTGAATGAATGAATCAACAAGGAAGTACCTCCCTCTTCCACCTTCTCTAAGAATGAGCTCTGGCTTTTCCACAGATGTGACTTGCTAGGGTGACAGGTAAGGGAGCTGGAAGCACATTTATTCTGTCCTCTCTCCAGACCAGCATCTCCGCTCAGAATTTAACTGTTTCCCCTGCGGCAAGGAAGAAGCTGTCTCCCAGATAATTACCACGCATTAACACTGAAGCGGAACCCCCATTTCACTGCTGAATGCAGTCATTGCTCCCAGTATCACTGTAATGATAGCCCCCTCCCTGGCCTTCTGCCTTTAAGCTTGGAGTTAGAATCTCAATTGCTATGGATAAAATTTAACATGGCACAAAATATCACAGAAGAGAAATGAGACCATAAAATGCACCTTTTGGTGGTGAATTATTGTAGTACTGGGCAGTATTTCCTTGAAGACAGGTTATTAACAGCCTGCTGCACCTGGGCTGTTGTTCTGCTGATTGTTGGCCTGTAGGTGGATGTGGGCAAGTTGTGCAAAGTTGAACTTTGAGACGTGCCCGGGGGAGTTGCCTCGGGGCTACACATTTTGCAAACATCTACTGAGCACGTATCAGGCTCTGCACTGAGCACTGGGGCAGATCTAAAGATAAATGAGATGCAATTCCTTCTCTCACAGTCTAGCTGTGCAGACAGACTGCTCTAAGGGTTGTAATGGTGGCAGCAGTAATAATAATAAAAGTAAATAGCAATATCTATTATTCATTGAGCGCTTGCTAGATGCTAGGCGATGAGCTATGAGTTTCACATACCATGTGTCAACATATTGTCCTAGCTTTGCAAGATTAGCTTGTAATAGATTCCATGGCCCTCCAGGAACCCAGACACTTACTTTTTGGAAGGGGATGCAAAAGATCCCTTACATCTCTTTACTTTAGGTGGCAGTTAGTCTAGTTATGGGAGAGAATGTTTGGGGAAAAAAACATGTGACTGGTAGAAGAGGTAGAAGGAAGGACTTGAGGACTCTGGAGAGGGTAAGTACAGATAAAGGAAGACTTGCATCCACAGGAAAAATATGTAACATTGCAGAAAAGTGAAAATAAATCACCTGTGAATTTATGGAGCCCACTTGAGGGACTACAAGGATTCTCAGAGCTTCATACTAGAGGGAATGTGCTAGAAGCAGGAGCAGCTGAGGGTGGTTTAAAAGAGGGCGACCTGCTTACAGAAATTAATTTTTGAATTTGTACCTTGTAGGGAAATAGCTTTACTTTTTTCTTCATAGGCTGGGATGTTATCACTGCTCTAAAATGTCTTTAAGGATATGCAGATTATCATGGATATCCTTTTAAGATTATTAAATTGGTTTGTATCCTCTGATGGTCATGTTAAAAATAACTAGTATATGTTAAGCGTTTACCATCCGTGAGGTACTTTTGAAAGCATGTCCTTACAAAGCCTCATTTAATTCTTACAATTACCTCTGCAGTATATAATAGTATAATATATACTATTATATATGTATTTTAAAAGTTGAAGGAACAGAAGCTGGGAGAAAGAGGTTTGATAGTTTTCTTAAAGTCCCTCTTTCTTCCACCCTGAATTGGAAGGACCCTTATGAAGGGTATCACCATGGCCGTGCATCACTCTGACCCTCTGCTTCCATCCTTACATCTCCTTCTCTGAATCTGACATCCCTGCCTCCCTCTTATAACAACCTTTGTAATTACAATGTGCCAACCTGGTAATCCAGGATAAGCTCCGTTTCTTAAAATCCTTAACTTAATCACATATGCAGAGTCCATTTGCCAGGTAAGGGAACATACACACAGGTTCCAGGGATTAGGAAATGGGCATTTTTAGGGGACCATCATTCTGCCTATTACAGTGTCAAAACTTGTAAATGGAACTAGATAATTTTTTTTTTTTTTTGGCTAGCCAGATCACTGTGATTCACTCATTCATGCAGCAACTATGAATTTAGTGACTTGGTAACTGTTGTATGTCAGGCATTCTTGGTGTTTGGGTCCTCCTGAAGGAATGGCCAGTAGAAGTTCTGCCTATGTTAATAAATATCCTCCTCTTCCTTCCCTCCAATTAGATTTTCTCCCTAGAGATCTTGACTAGTGATTTGAAGACGGACACTTATGAGTTTATAGAGCTGACACCTTGATGGTAACTCCAAGAGAGAAGATCCGTAAAGTCCTGTTCTTTTTTTATTCCTGCCCTTCCAGAGGGTAACTCAGCACTATTCTTTGCTGGAGGAGTTATGTAATTTCCTCCCTAGCAAAAGTGTTTTTTTCTTATTTTTTTTTTAACTTAGCTAGAGTCAGCCTCCATCACTGTTGCCCAAAAGAGCATACCACATCCTCGGATTCTAACCAGTTTATCAATTGCAAGAGCCTGATATGTATATATATTTTTATGAAGAGTTATCTCAGATTTCAACATCATATACAACACTTTTAATCTTTTTTATTCACTTAAAATGCATAAATAGCATGTGGCATTTTAATGTAAAATATACAAGTAAACTAAAATAATCTCATTTTTTTTAACATCTTTATTGGAGTATAATTGCTTTACAGTGTTCTGTTAGTTTCTGCTGTATAACAAAGTGAATTAGCTATACGCATACATATACCCCCATATACCCTCCTTCTAGCATCTCCCTCCCACTCTCCTTATTCCACCCCTCTAGGTGGTTGCAAAGCACCGAGCTGATCTCCCTGTGCTATGCAGCTGCTTCCCACTAGCTATTTTACATTTGGTAATATATATAAGTCCATGCCACTCTCTCACTTTGTCCCGGCTTACCCTTCCCCCTCCCCGTGTCCTCAAGTCCATTCTCTATGTCTGTGTCTTTATTCCTGTCCTGCCCTTAGATTCTTCAGAACGATTTTTTTTTAGATTCCATATATATGTGTTAGAATACGGTGTTTTTTTTACTCTTTCTGACTTAACTTCACTCTGTATGACAGACTCTAGGTCCACCTACCTCACTAAAAATAACTCAATTTTGTTTTCTTTATGGCTGAGTATTATTCCATTGTATACGTGCACCACATCTTCTTTATCCATTCATCTGTGGATGGACACTTAGGTTGCTTCCATGTCCTGGCTATTGTAAATAGTGCTGCAATGAACATTGGGGTGCATGTGTCTCTTTGAATTATGGTTTTCTCTGGGTATATGCTCAGTAGTGGGATTGCTGGGTCATATGATAATTCTATTTTTAGTTTTTTAAGGAACCTCCATACTGTTCTCCATAGTGGCTGTATCTATTTACATTCCCACCAACAGTGCAAGAGGGTTCCCTTTTCTCCACACCCTCTCCAACATTTATTGTTTGTAGATTCTTTGATGATGGCCATTCTGACTGGTGTGAGGTGATACCTCATTGTAGTTCTGATTTGTGTTTCTCTAATGATTACTGATGTGAGCATCCTTTCATGTGTTTGTTGGCAACCTGTATATCTTCTTTGGAGAAATGTCTATTTAGATCTTCTGCCCATTTTTGGGTTGAGTTGTTTGTTTTTTTGATACTGAGCTGCATGAGCTGCTTGTATATTTTGGAGATTAATCCTTTGTCAGTTACTTCATTTGCAAATATTTTCTCCCATTCTGAGGCTTGTCTTTTTGTATTGTTTATGGTTTCCCTTGCTGTGCAAAAGCTTTTTGTGTGTGTGTGTGTGTGTGTGTGTGTGTGTGTGTGTGGTAAGCGGGCCTCTCACTGTTGTGGCCTCTTCCGTTGCGGAGCACAGGCTCCAGACGCGCAGGCTCAGCGGCCGTGGCCCACGGGCTGAACCACTCCACAGCATGTGGGATCTTCCTGGACCGGGGCACAAACCCATGTCCCCTGCATCGGCAGGCGGACTCTCAACCACTGCACCACCAGGGAAGCCCTGTTCAAAAGCTTTTAAGTTTCATTAGGTCCCTTTTATTTATTTTTGTTTATATTTCCATTTCTCTAGGAGGTGGGTCAAAAAGGATCTTGCTGTGATTTATGTCATAGAGTGTTCTGCCAATGTTTTCCTCTAAGAGTTTTATAGTATCTGGCCTTACATTTAGGTCTTTAATCCATTTTGAGTTTATTTTTGTGTATGGTGTTAGGGAGTTTTCTCATTTCATTCTTTTACATGTAGCTGTCCAATTTTCCCAGCACCACTTATTGAAGAGGCTGTCTTTTCTGCATTGTATACTCTTGCCTCCTTTATGAAAGATAAGGTGACCATATGTGCATGGGTATATCTCTGGGATTTCTATCCTGTTCCATTGATCTATACTTCTGTTTTTGTGCCATTACCATACTGTAGATTTGTACTATAGCCTGATTCCTCTCGCTCCGTTTTTCTTTTTCAAGATTGCTTTGGCAATTCGGGGTCTTTTGTGTTTCCATACATATTGTGAAATTTTTTGTCCTAGTTCTGTGAAAAATGTCATTGGTAGTTTGATAGGGACTGCATTGAATCTGTAGATTGCTTTGAGTAGTATAGTTATTTTCACAATGTTGATTCTTCCAATCCAAGAACATAGTATATCTCTCCATCTGTTTGTATTGTCTTTAATTTCTTTCATCAGTGTCTTATAGTTTTCTGCATACAGGTATTTTGTCTCCTTAGGCAGGTTTATTCCTAGGTATTTTATTCTTTTTGTTGCAATGGTAAATGGGATTGTTTCCTTAATTTCTCTTTCAGATTTTTCATCTTTAGTGTATAGGAATGCAAGAGATTTCTGTGCATTAATTGCATATCCTGCTACTCTACCAAATTCATTGATTAGTTTGAGTAGTTTACTGGTAACATTTTTAGGATTCTCTATGTATACTATCATGTCATCTGCAAACAATGACAGTTTTACTTCTTCTTTTCCAGTTTGGATTCCTTTTATTTCTTTTTTGTCTCTTATTGCTGTGGCTAAAACTTCCAAAACTACGTTGAATAATAGTGGTGAGAGTGGGCAGCCTTGTCTTGTTCCTGATCTTGGAGGAAATGGTTTCAGTTTTTCACCATTGAGAATGATGATGGCTGTGGGTTTGTCATATATGACCTTTATTATGTTGAGGTAGGTTCCCTTTATGCCTACTTCCTGGAGGGTTTTTATTATAAATGGATATTGAATTTTGTCAAAAGATTTTTCTGCTTCTACTGAGATGATCATATGGTTTTTATCCTTCAGTTTGTTAATATGGTGTATCACATTGATTGATTTGAGTATATTGAAGAATCCTTGCATTCCTGGGATAAACCCCACTTGATCATGGTGTATGATCCTTTTAATGTGCTGTTGGATTCTGTTTGCTAGTATTTTGTTGAGAATTTTTGCATCTATGCTCATCAGTGATATTGGCCTGTAGTTTTCTTTCTGTGTGACATCTTTGTCTGGTTTTGGTATCAGGGTGATGATGGCCTTGTAGAATGAGTTTGGGAATGTTCTTCCTCTGCTATCTTTTGGAAGAGATTGAGAAGGATAGGTGTTAGCTCTTCTCTAAATGTTTGATAGAATTCGCCTGTGAAGCCATCTGGTCCTGGGCTTTTGTTTGTTGGGAGATTTTTAATCACAGTCTCAATTTCAGTGCTTGTGATTGGTCTGTTTATATTTTCTGTCTCTTCCCGGTTCAGTCTTGGAAGGTTGTGCTTTTCTAAGAATTTGTCCTTTTCTTCCAGGTTGTCCATTTTATTGGCATATAGTTGCATGTAATAATCTCTCATGATCCTTTGTATTTCTGCAGTGTCAGTTGTTACTTATCCTTTTCATTTCTAATTCTGTTGATTTGAGTCTTCTCCCTTTTTTTCTTGATGAGTCTGGCTAATGGTTTATCAATTTTGTTTATCTTCTCAAAGAACCAGCTTTTAGTTTTATTGATCTTTGCTATCGTTTCCTTCATTTCTTTTTCATTTATTTCTGATCTGATCTTTATGATTTCTTTCCTTCTGCTAATTTTGGGGTTTTTTTGTTCTTCTTTCTCTAATTGCTTTGGGTATAAGGTTAGGTTGTTTATTTGAGATGTTTCTTGTTTCTTGAGGTAGGATTGTATTGCTAAAAACTTCCCTCTTAGAACTGCTTTTGCTGCATCCCATAGGTTTTGGGTCGTCGTGTTTTCATAGTCATTTATTTCTAGGTATTTTTTGATTTCCTCTTTGATTGCTTCAGTGATCTCTTGGTTGTTTAGTAGCGTATTGTTTAGCCTCCATGTGTTTGTATTTTTTACAGTTTTTTTCCTATAATTGATAGCTAGTCTCATAGCGTTGTGGTCAGAAAAGATACTTGATACAATTTCAAATTTCTTAAGATTTACCGAGGCTTGATTTGTGACCCAAGGTATGGTCTATGCTGGAGAATGTTCCATGAGCACTTGAGAAGATAGTGTATTGTGTTGTTTTTGGATGGAATACCCTATAAATATCAATCAAGTCCATCTTGTTTAATGTGTCATTTAAAGCTTGTGTTTCCTTATTAACTTTCATTTTGGATGCTTTGTCCATTGCTGAAAATGGGGTGTTAAAGTGTCCTACTATTATCGTGTTACTATTGATTTCCCCTTTTATGGCTGTTAGCATTTGCTTTATGTATTTAGGTGCTCCTTTGTTGGGTGCATAAATATTTACAATAGTTATATCTTCTTCTTGGATTGATCCCTTGATCATTATGTAGTATCCTTCTTTGTCTCTTGTAGTCGTCTTTATTTTAAAGTCTATTTTGTCTGATATGCGAATGGGTACCCCATCTTTCTTTCGATTTCCATTTGCATGGAATGTCTTTTTCCATCCCCTCACTTTCAGTCTGTATGTGTCCATAGGTCTGAAGTGGGTCTCTTGTAGACAGCATATGTATGGGTCTTGTTTTTGTATCCATTCAGCCAGTCTATGTCTTTTGGTGGAGCATTTAATCCATTTACATTTAAGGTAATTATTGATATGTATGTTTCTATTACAATTTCCTTAATTGTTTTGCGTTTGTTTCTATAGGTCTTTTCTTTCTCTTGTGTTTCCTGCCTTTGTTGTAAAGCTGTTTTGGTGGTGCTGAATTCTCTTAACTGTTGCTTGTCTGTAAAGGTTTTAATTTCTCTGTCGAATCTGAATGAGATCCTCGCTGGCTAGAGTAATCTTGGTTGTAGGTTTTTTCCTTTCATCACTTTAAATATGTCCTTCCACTCCCTTCTGGCTTGCAGAGTTTCTGCTGAAAAATCAGCTGTTAACCTTATGGGGATTCCCTTGTACACTATTTGTTGCTCTTCCTTTTCTGCTTTTTTCTTTGTATTTAATTTTTGATATTTTGATTAATATGTGTCTCGGCATATTTCTCCTTGGATTTATCCTGTATGGTACTCTCTGTGCTTCCTGGACTTGATTGACTATTTCCTTTCCAGTGTTAAGGAAGTTTTTGACTGTAATCTCTTCAAATATTTTCTCAGTCCCTTTCTTTTTCTCTTCTTCTTCTGGGACCTCTATAATTCGAATGTCAGTGCGTTTAATGTCCCCGATGTCTCTGAGGCTGTCCTCAATTCTTTTCATTCTTTTTTCTTTATTCTGCTCCCTGGAAGTTATTTCCACCATTTTATCTTCCAGCTCACTTATCCGTTCTTCTGCCTCAGTTATTCTGCTATTGATTCCTTCTAGAGTATTTTTAATTTCAGTTATTGTGCTGTTCATCATTGTTTGTTTGCTCTTTAGTTCTTCTAGATCCTCATTAAATGCTTCTTGTATTTTCTCCGTTCCCTTTCCAAGATTTTGGATCATCTCTACTATTATTACTCTGAATTCTTTTTCAGGTAAGTTGCCTATTTCTACTTCATTTATTTGGTCTTGTAGGTTTTTACCTTGCTCCTTTGTCTGTAACATATTTTTTCGTCGTTTCATTTTTTTTTTTTTTTTTTTTATGGGTGATGTTGTATTCCTGTCTTACTGAGTGTTTGGCCTGAGACCTCCAGTACTGGAGTTTGGAGGCAGTTGGATCGAGCTGGGTCTTTGTGCTGAGATGATGACCTCCAGAAGGCCTCCCTCTGGTTGATATTCCCTGGGGTCTGAGGTCCTCTGTTAGTCCAGCTCTTTGGGCTCAGAGTTCCCACCACAGGAGCTCAGGCCCTATCTCTGGCCGGGGAACCAAGCTCCCGAAGCTTCATGGCATGTTTAAAAAGAAAAAAAAAAAGGAAGAAAGAAAGAAAACAAAGAGCAGTATAATATCAAAGAATAAAAAAAAAAAATAGAATTAGGAAGATAAAAATTATACTAGGAAAACTAAAAGTATAATTGAAACAATGGGTCGCTGGGGGTTGCTCCCATCCCCTTAGGTGTCCGTGGTCCCCCTCTGGTGCCTAGTAGGTGCCCTAGTTGTGAGGAGACGTGAATTCCGCATCCTCCTAGTATGCCATCTTGACTCCCAATCTCATTCTTAATAATGATAATTACATTTTTTAAAAAAGTAACCTTGGATATGTCAGACATTTTCAGTAGTTTTTGCTTTAACATTTAGTGATAAAATACACCCTTAAAATAATAAACAGGTAATTTTCTTAAATGTTGCAACTTAAGAAATTAGCATGAGGAAACAAAGTGTACGCATTAGTTATCTATTGGTGCATACTGCAGGGCTTCCCTGGTGGCGCAGTGGTTGGGAGTCCACCTGCCGATGCAGGGGGTACGGGTTCGTGCCCCGGTCCGGGAAGATCCCACATGCCGCGGAGCGGCTGGGCCCGTGAGCCATGGCCGCTGAGCCTGCGCGTCTGGAGCCTGTGCTCCGCAACGGGAGAGGCCACAACAGTGAGAGGCCCGCATACCACACACACACAAAAAAAGTTCACTTTCAAAAACTAAATGCAGTATTGGATTTGAACTACAAAGCCTTCTGTGGGTGTTACTTTGATTTGGTGGATTCTATTTAACACATGAAGAATCTGAGAGCCACAGATGTTAAGTGACCTTATCAAGAGGGGCAATAGCATTGATGCCATTAAGGGTCACTGACCCTCTGTGATACAGGTTTGAACCTGATTTTCCAGGACCTCAGGCTTTTCCTTTTCAAGACGACCTCCCACACTACCTATACCCTCTAGTCAAAGTGATAAAAAAGGAGCATCCAGGGAGGGAACAGTGGACCATTTGGGGTTAGCAGCTGGTGTCGGGGAAAAGAAAGTATACCTTCCACATTACTAGGGCTCACATTTTTGATTACTAAATGGAACGTCAACTTGAGTACCGAACTCTGCTCTATCTCCTCGATTGTTTTTAGCTTTGGCCTATAGCTTCACTAATAAGCCCTTGCATTTATATCAAGATTCATCACTAAAACATTCTTTAAAAATAAGTTAACTCATATGATCCCCAAAACAACCTTCTAATATACATATTTTTAACTAATTGTTCCAGATTAAGGAATACAATATTATTTCTCGTTTTCCTCTGCCCAAACCCTTCTTTACACCATCTATGGTGGAAGTGTTAGCAGTGGAAGGTGGGGAGATGGACCTGTCTGACTGAGAATATAGATGTATATTTTATAAAACATTTGAGTCAGAACAAAAGATTTGTTGGTTCATTCATTCATCAGTTTATTACAATAATGTATATAATGAGTTTATTACAATAATGTATATAATGAGTAAATGGATTCCAGGTCCCGTTTAAATGAATAAGCATAGTTTGAGTGTCCAGAAAGATCTAATCTAATGATAAAATGTATCAAATAAGGAGCTGGAAACCACTGTATGAAGTACTGCTTTGGAAATATGAGATAAGCAAGCCCATCTGTTCTGAGAGTTGGAAGAAGGGTGAGAAGATTTTTTTTTTCAGCTTCATTCACTTTATTTTTCTCATATAAAACTATGTGGTGGCCACGGCTGGAGCCTGGGTCCTCTGCACAGAAACTCTGGTGTAGGTCTTTACTAGATGGTCAGTAAATTCCTGATAGGGGATCTGGTGAACACCATGTCTTCCCAGAGATCAGCAGTGAGATAGCTGTAGGTCTTGGAAATGGCATCAAAAGTGGCCTTGGCGAAGTTGCCCAGGATGGCGGTGCAGCCCCTGGCAGAGGTGCAGCCGTCATCAGTACCAGCCGTCAGCAGCAGCTTCTTGGGCACAGGGGCTGAGATGATGCCAGGGCCCCTGGGGCCAGGATGAGGTGCACCAGCACAGAGCCACAGCAGCCTGTACCTTGCAAGGGAGGGCACGGGGATGATGGAGAGCTTGGCCAAAACGATGGCTGCACGGAAAGCAGTGGTTAACTCCGTGGAGTGCCTGACCTGGTCTGCTGGCCAGTACAGGTCTGCTTTTGCACAGGCATAATGGGAAGATATTTTAAAAAGTCACAGAGGAGGTAACATTTGAGCTGAACCTGAAAAATGGGCAAGAGTCACCAGAGCAGAAGAGGAGAAAGGGATCCCAACCTGATTGGCTGTTTGGGTGTCATCCAGCATCAATGTAGTTCCAGGTACTTCCACAAGCTCCTGCCAATACCATGTTCTTACCCTGCTGGGAACCAGAGAAGTCAGGGAATTTGGATGAAAATTTCTAATGGAATTTTGTTATCCTATGCAGAGAAGACCTAAAACAAACCATTATTAATATTAATAAGCTTTCTTTTGTTATCAATTTTGCTATTTAAGATCAAAGCTTTGCCATTAAACATAATTAAGGCTTGAGAAACATTTATTAAACAATATTCTTTGAACTTACATAATTCAAATGTAAGTTGAATTATGTAAGTTCAACTTACATAATTGTTGTAAGTTCAAAAAGAAAGAACATCATTAATAATACTGTCTTATCTTCATTCTGCGTTTGTTTGCAGGAGACACATTTGCATTTGTTTGCGAGAGACACATTAGTATTGTGCCAGTGCACTTTATCATGGTGTGACTCATCTTCTCTGGGGCCATACTTTTTTCATCTTCTTGTTTCTGCTCCATGTTCAGTTGTTGGAGCTTTTGCTATGATTGTGTCCTTTAATGTACTTCTGTACAATCTACTGCTTCTTCCTAATTCCCCCCCCTCCTGCCCCACCTCCCTTCAACTGCTAAACTTATATCATCTGAAAGCTCAGTTCAAAAGCAACGTCTCAGACCCTCCTCTCACCCCTAACCAGTCTCTTGCTCACTGTGGACCTGCAGGACTTGTGCCTGAATGCCCTTGGAATGGAGAGATTCTCTAGCTCCCCCAGCGTCTGTGTGGATAGGCCCTTGACCCAGGAGAAACCTCCCTTGGACACACTTGTTGATGTATGATGCACGCACACACCCAAACTCAGCTAATCAGAGATATTCCCTTGGGTTCTCAAATTGGAGGTTGATAATAGCATCAGTTTCACCTCCTATAATCTTTCTCTAAAGCAGCTGGAAAGAATTAACGTAACCCTTGAAGAGAAGCATAGCCTGGACAGTAAAAGAGATTCCTGCTCTTTTCCAAGACCCTGGATCCAGTTTTCTCTGAAGACATCCTCATCCCTGCCCTTTAATGTAAACCGATGAATTCCTATGTCTCTCTCACTTTCTCTCTCTCTCTTTCTCTGTCTCTCCTTTTTAGTTAAGTTTTTGTCTCTTCTAATTTAAAAATTATTGACAAGTATAATACTCCACATTAATCATTTATTTTCCTTGCCACTGGACAGTGAAGTGAATGAAGACAATGTCTTGCTTTATCTCTGTACCCCAACACTTGACAAGACATCTGACATCTTAGGCACTCTATAAATAATTGTCAAATAAGAGAATAGAGATCAAACCTATTTTGTAAGGACATAGTTGCATAATGTAACGTTGTGCCCATCGTAAAGAGTCCACATGACTAACATGTTTTAAATGTTACAAGAGATCGATTTTTTTAATTAAAATTTTATTTTATCAGTATATGAGAAGTATAGTTGATTTACAATGTTGTGTTAGTTTCAGGTTAACAGCAAAGTGATTCAGTTATACATATTTATTTTTTAAACACTTTTCCTAAAATTGATGAGACACCTGATAAATGTAATTTTAAAATAGTCAATAAAGGAGAGAAACACTTTCTCTTTAACTCAACCACTCTATCCAGGACCTTTTATACACACACACACACACACACACACACACACACACACACACACACAGTTTCCTCTATCTATAATATTTCTCCTGCCTTGATCACCCAGGCAAACTTGCCTTCAAGTTGTGCTCAAATATAAAGAACTTCTATCAAGTATTTTATGATACAACCCCCTTTAAATAACACTAGACTTTCTTTTACCTAATCCCCCAAAGCATTTTGACTTTATCTCATTCTGTAGAAATTATTTATTTTCATTTCTACTCCTTCCCTTCCTAGAGGTTAAGCTCTTAAAAGGATGCATATTTATCTTTGCATCTTCAGCCTCTAATATAATGACTGGCACCTAGTAAGTTATCAATGAGCATCTGAGGAGAAATCACTTTACAAAGAGTTCTTGCACAAGAACTCATTTGAACAGCACAGAAAACTGGAGGGGTCCATATTATTCTATCAGTTTTATAGACGACAAATACACTTATAATAATAGGCCTCCTGTGCCTGTAATAAGAGGCCTATTTGTTTCTCTAGATCCCTAGTGCATCCTCATTACCTGGCACAGTGTCTGGCATGTAAGGGGTGTCATGGAGGAAGTAATTTTCCTCTACCTGTCTAGGTTCTGACTGGTCTAAGAATTAAATTGACAAGAGGAAGATCAACAAGAGAAAAATCAATTAAAAGTTTAGTAACATGTACATGGGAGAGACCCAGGAGAACTGAGTAAGTCCCAATGTGGCTGAAGCTCTCAGCTTACACACCATCTTTAGCTAAAGACGACGATGTTGGGAGTAGTCATTTTGGGACTTCAAAGGGGAGGAAGGCAACTCACGTGGAGATGGACAGACAAATGTCTGGTAAATAAATGTTTGCTGGGCCAGGCAGAGACAATGGGACACAAAGTGGACTCTGATCTCTAAGAGTTTCCCCCACCAGACCTACTCCATATTCTTTGCAGATATCTCTGGTGATAGATCTATTCTGGAAATAGGCCCTTCATCAAAATTCATTTAGGCAGTTAGGGGGAAGGTCAGAGTTTCTGCCTGAGTCTTTTGGGCCTTGTTTTTAACCAGAAATACTTCGCCCCATAGAGAGACATTTTGGGTTGGCACATTTTGCTCCCTACAGGGGTCTTTTTATAAATACAAAGTCAGGAGCCTTAGCTACTTTCAGTGGCAGTGCCTTCCTCTAAAGTTAGATTTACTCAGCCTTGGTGCTCAGTCCCACCACACTGTCCTTCTGCCTCTCTCACTGGCCACATTGGGAGCAGTTTATGGGGAGAGGTGGTGACATCAATTCTGCATCCCCCATGGTTCTTGCACACACCTTTGAGGTGACTATTTACCCTGAGTCCAGAATTTTGTTGGGTGCTTTCATAGTTTGAGTTGTAATCATCTTACCAGAACACAGAGAAGCCTTCACTACTCAAGGCAGAGACTGGAATAGTCGCCCCAGGTCGCACAGGGCGCCAGTGCAAATTGGCACACAGCCAGGGGAACGCGGAGCCGCTGGGCAGGAAATCAGCTCCTGCCACTTCAGTTGTTTCTTTGCTTCTTCCTAGAGATGAAGCTTCCCTCCAAAACATGGGGCCATGTGGTGGATTTCTTCAACCTCCTGTACTCAAGGACAGGAGACAGACATTTTAGAGAAGTGGACCCCTGATACAGGACCATGCATCCTGCTATGTTCTCATAATTTAGAAGCAGCGCTAGTTTCATGGAGGTGAGGCACATGTACGGCCCTGTGCTCAGGGGGATCCATGATGGGTGTTTAATGTTTGGCTGTGGCTGTACTGAAATTGTTAAAGATTTTAGCTCTGAACTTGTGTGTTTTATTAGTGAGGTCTAGTGGGATGTAGGGGGGGAAAGATAATTTTCTTTCTTCCCCTCTAAGTTCCTGGCTGTGAACCCCTTTTAATGAAGATAGATTAATAGGAGAAAAACAAACAAACAAACCCCAGAAGTTTAATTACATGTATAATTCCTGTATACATGGGAGAGACCTAGCAAAACTGAGAAACTGTGCAGAATGGCCCAAGCCATCACCTTAAATACCATCTCCAGCTAAAGACAAGAAGATGCTGAGAGAGGGAAGCCTGCTATGGAAGATTACCAGGCAAAGCACAGTAAACAAGGGTAGGGTGGTTATGAGTAGTTAAGTCAGTTGTCTTCTCCACTGTAAGAATTTCTAGAGATTTAGTCACCCTCCTCTTCCTGTTATAGAGAGGGACACCCCCTGACAAATGGAGATTTCCCTTATAAATGTAATTTTCCCTTACAAAAGTGTAACTTCTACTTGGTTTTCAGAGCTTCTCCTGTGTTTGCTCTTTCTTAAAAATAATCAGCTCAAGATAATCCTTACACCATAGAGCCATATTTGGGGGGGCAAAATCTGCTCTCCTTCAGGGACAAGGGGCAGACTTCTTGCTACCCCTCTCTAGATAGTGCTCCCAGCGTCCTTCGAGCACAGAATCCTGGTCCCATGGTGTGGTGGAGTTAAGCAAGACTCACGGCAAGTACAAAGTAAGCATTTTACATCTATGATTAATTGGGGTGGTGACGGCTCCAAGAAGCCACACTTTTCATTCAAACCCAAACTGGCAGAAAGAAACAGTGATGTTCTAAGAAAACTGAGTGACTAAGAAACTCAATTGTATTCTTTCTTCTTCATGTGACTTCCCTGTGTCAGCCAACCACCTAAGCTGAAATGATGACTTAGAAGGAAAGGGCAACCCATAGTTCTTTTCCTTTTCGTTTTTTTTCTCACTAATCAGTAAACCACAGGTACAGAGTTTCAGTAGAATGTGTACATATCAAATCCAATAAAACCAGTTGAGTTTATTTTGTGCAGTAATTACTTTGCCCTGCTGAGAATGAAATACATGGGCACGTACGAGCTATAAAATATGTTTTGTAATTTAATGCTTCCACACATGAGTTAAATACTCTTATATTTGCATTTAAAACTAATTGTACAATATAAAGGTAAACATACAATTCATGCTAATCATTTAAAATTTTATTTATTTATTTTTTTACTTAGAGTGACATTGACTAGCAAGTGCAAAATCACCATGACAAGTCAAGAAAGTGACCATGGAAGAAATTTTAAAACTTTATAACTGAGTATCTTTAACAGAATTGTTTCCCTGCTTTTTGAACAAGGGACCCTGCAGTTTCATTTTTTCCTGGATTTCACAATAATGTAGTCATCTCTGTTTAAACAAGTTAAGTAGATAGTAATTCTTCCCAAAATTGTCAACAATCCAAATGGAGAATAATTAAGTGAACAGATCATTTTAGTACACTGCGGTGAGTTCAGTGATAATTTTACAGAGAAAACTACAAGAGCACACATTTTAACTAAGGAATCATGCAGATTTCCTGATACAGATGGTTCCAGGTCTGAGTCTTGAGTCCTAAATTATTTATAGAATTTTAGGATTTATCCAGGTAAAAAGTTGTAGTGTTGGGAAGAGGTACGTGGAAAAAACATCCCGTGTAAATGAACCTAAGGCATTAACAAAACATAGTGATGAGGAGAAAAGAAAAGATATTTATAGGACACCATAGTAAAAAGTATAATCTTTATTCTTGGTCATATCATCTGCTAACATCAGTCAAGGTGCTATTTCCTTCTCTACACCTTTCAATTGGTGGTACTGCTATCAAGGAAGATTCCTGATGTTCAGCTGTTCATTGTATCAGCATCTGTTCGTGCTCTTCCTCCTGTCCCCTTGGCACTATTTCTGATTCCAGCTGCAGCTGAGGACTGTTTAAAGAAAAAAAAAAATTCAGTCAAGTAAATCTGAAGATCTGTTTGGCTTTATTCAACAATCCATGAATGGTTCAGGCAGCATCACATCTCGCAACTAGAAGGGCACTCAGAGGGGTTGTGCGAAATGGAAGGTTTCATAGGAAGAAGGGTGGGACAAAGGAGCTCTTAGCAAAATTAAAGAAGGGGTAATTCTCTGCCAGGTCATCATTTTGTGCGGGAGGGAAGGGCAAGGGTTTTTTCATGCTGATTGCCTCTTCTTCCTCTGGGGGCGTGGAGAGAGCCCACTGTGACAGATTACCTCCTTGATGCTGACCAGAAAATCCTAAACTGGTTGATTAAGATTACATTTATGACGAAGATCAAAACTGTAAGTAAGTCAGGTATTAAATCTAGATATGGTGTCATGGAGTTTAGCACAAGTGATGTCATTTTGGGCCTGCGGTTTTTCTCTTTAAAAAGACACAGTTCCTCGTAGGCGTGGCCTCACTTGATGCTGCCTGCTTCCGGCTTCTTAGTCTGTTGCAGTAACAAAATGGCGTAGACTGTGTGGTTTATAAACAGCAGACCTTCATTTCTCACAGTCATGGCGCCTGGGAAGCCCAAGTTTAAGGCGCCAGCAGATTAGGTATCTGGTATAAAGGCCCACTTTTGGGTTCATAGATGGCTGTCTTCTCCCTGCGTCCTCACCTGGCAGAAGGGTCGAGAGAACCCTTTGGGGTCTCTCTTACAAGGGTACTGATCACTTCCCAAAGACCTCACCTCCAAACACTATCACATTGGGCATTAGGATTTAACAGGTAAATCTGGGGGCTCACAAACATTCAGTCCATAGTAAGGCTTCACTTATCCTAAGCGTTTTCCCTTGCCACAGAATCTTCTGAAGCCATGGATGCAGTGGGATTTTGGACAACCTGGATCTATGCCTGGCATGGAAATATGTGGCAGATAACATCATCAGAGCAACCCTAAATCAATGAGGATGGATAAATGCTCCTCACTCCTGTCCTCGGGGTGAGAGATGCTGTACAATCCTCAGGAGGTCCCTGTGGGAAAGAGCCCCCATGCACCTTGGCGGCAACCTTCCTAACACCCCCAAACGGATTTTCCTTCCTTCCCCCTGCTGCTGTCCCAGGGCTGTCTTTCCTGCTTCTTGAAGTCTTCCAATAAAACTGTCTGTTCACTTGTCCCTATTTTAGGTTCTCCTTTGGAAAACTCCAAATTTTGAACACTTTTTTTTTATTGTCCTTCTTAAATTAATTCTCAAAGATTTTTATATGTTAGCAGGTATAATGTTAACTGAAAGTCATCATTTTCATGTTTCCTGTTTCTCTGATACAGCTCTGCATAGTTTTATTGGTAATGGGCATTCTTGTTTGTTCCTGAATTTAATATAAATATTTACATTGTTTCATTATGAATAACGATGTTTGCTACAGATTTCTGACAGATTCTTTAATAGGGAGCACATTTAAATTTTATCAAAAACTTTCTCATTTTTTTCTTTTTCCATTAATCATTTTCATCCTTCGTTCCATAATATGTTCTTGCCATATGGCTCCACAGGCTTCACACGTTCTCCATTTAGTCCAGCTTGGCTTTGGCTCTACATGGAGCCACCCAGACCCTTCCTGCGTGCATCCCTCATGGTTCACCCTGCAAGTGCACGTGTGCTCACAACACCTGCACCCACAGATCTCTATTTGCTTATGGCTTTGATTCATGTTCTCTCATCTCAGGCTATCACCAAACAGCAGAAACAATTTAGATAACAGTTCCAAATGTGAAGCTGTTCTGCTCTAGGGCCACAGTGGCTACCTCTGTTCTCTGACACTATATTGTCTATGCTTTGACCTTCTGGCGTCTCTCTAAATCTTAGCGTGAGGTTGGCTTCCTCACCCTTACTTGACCAGGGATGGACTTGCCTGTTTCCTCATCCTTACAGGCTAAGACTCCTTGTTCCGCATCTTCTGTGTACCCCTGCTTTTCAGACAACCTTATAACACAATCTCTAGTTTTGATTTTGGAGGACGTCCTCAGCATTCTACAAGCCCCTACACTAAAAACCTTAGAATGATCTTTAACTCTTCCTTTGTTCTTCAAATCTGACACTACCATTTGTTAGCAATTCTACTTAAAAAATCTATCATAGACATAGTCTTCGTTCTTTATTCTTACCTGACCTGACTAGTCCAGGCCCTGATCACCGCTCACTCAGAGAGAAGAGACACCACACATTTCTTCTATACCCACACTATCTTCTCCCGGTGGTTTCCCCACAGTGCCCTGTATCACCCAACCTCATCTTTGCTCAGACATTTCCATTCACTCTCCAAGGTCAACTGGATAAATTCCAAACCACTCCCCTCAGCATAAGAGATTCCTTACGAATCTTTCTGTATACCCAGCCACAAATTTTGCCACTTTTATTACGTATTAGAACATGTGAAGCATTTAAGTATGAGATGGTTTGACATGTCATTTGAAGTTGTAACTAGTCAGTAAAATCATTACATAGACATCATGATCCTGTAGCCCATCTTCAATTATCCTGTTAAAGTGTCTTAAGAGGAAATGATTACGGAATTCCATATGTCCATTGAACACGCCAGAGTTAAGTAAATCATAAAAATGTATGTGAAATACCTGCCATTTTTTTTGTTTCCTTCTTTGTCATTTTTTACCTTTCGATTTGGACAGTTTGAATTATGTAAAATAATTCACAACATTTTCCCCACCATATCAATCAGGCAAATCATTTGGGGTTTACAATTAGTTTAAGCTCCTAATTACTTTTTTCTTTAAAATGTGAGATGAAGTCATATCTTCTTTTATCTGTGTTTTTCTATACCAATGGTTGTCCCTTTAACTATGCATTAGAATTATTTGTGAGCTTCTGTGGTTAGAACACAGTTCTAACCAGCAGACTAATTTAATCAGATTCTCTGGTGTAAGATCTGAACATTCTGAAATATGTATTTTTGTTTTTAAAAGTATGTATTTTTTAAATTCAAATTTGTAATCCTGGTTTAAAAAACAATACTGGCTATGCTTTCTG
Organism: Monodon monoceros; assembly: GCF_005190385.1. Classification (NCBI taxonomy): domain Eukaryota; kingdom Metazoa; phylum Chordata; class Mammalia; order Artiodactyla; family Monodontidae; genus Monodon; species Monodon monoceros. Next base: position 3,967,583 of record NW_021703770.1, on the reverse strand, counting down.
TCTGTTTTCTCTTTTGGAAAATGGCTGCACCACGTGTACCTGCTGTTTGGTGACATCATTAGCTGCCTAACATACCTGTGATGGAAAAAGCTTCTGAACATCTAACGTGCTGCTTGTTATTATTCTAATTATTTGTTCTGACTCTCCCCTGACTGGCTGATTTAAGAAACATTAAAAATTCTAAGATAAGCCAGGAGAAATCATTTTAACATTTTTATATCAGATTGTCCTCAGCTTCCCCCTTTTCCCTGTGAACCTTATAAATACAAATAGAATGTCAAGTTCTCTGCAGAAGAAAATAAAGCCGTTGAGGTTTTATTGGTGGAATTTAGCAAACAGCATTCCTCATATTTCTTCAGCCTAATTCTTAGTTACCAAACGAAACCACTAACACCATTTCTGCATCGGATGTTGGGGGCCTTGGGGTTCTGTTAGATTCACTGTTTTGGAATTAAGACAAGGTATAAAAGCAAGTGAGTGGCTATTATTTTATAGTCTAATGGCTGACAGAAGCCTCTGAAAAAAATCCATGTTCAACTAAGAACCCATACTTTCATCTCTGCTTCACTCTGTTTTGGATGTATAAAATACATCCCAGGAAGAAATAAGCCTTGTTAAAATAGTATATGATGAGAAGTCTGTTTACCTAGTTTCCTTCCTCCCGCATCAAAGCTCATCTGAGATAGGAAGATAATATAGACACAGACTAAAAAAAAAAAAATATATATATATATAGACACAGACTAAACATCAATCTATAACAGCAGTTGAAATAGAGTTTTTCACTTCCAGATTTTATAATAATAATAGAATGCACAATAAAGAATGGCTGAACATTTACCATGGAATACAAGGTATGAACATTTTCATTAAATGTTAACATCATCATAAATGTGTTCAATAAACAAGAAACAATAAAGAATGTGTTTATAAAGTAAACTTTCAAATGGTGTTTAAGTAACTTCTTAAAAGAAAAAAAAGAATTAAGAAAACAAAGTTTCAAAATCTTTTCCCCTCACATTCTGCAATTTCTCCTTTGCCTCTAATGCTGGTCTACCCGGGAAAGTCATTTACTTTTCCCGGGAGCATATCTTCCATCACTTCTTCTACACTTGTTCAAGTCTGAGTAACTAAGGAGGGTGGCAAGGCTTATTTCTCCTGGGATTTATTATTCTTAATAAACTATGCAAATTTTCATGTGCTCACTCTCTTTATTAATGAGAAATTCCTCCCTGTTTCTCTCACAAGCTCAATAAGAGTAACCTTGCACCACTCAGCCCACTTCTCTTTAGTGGCATTTTTAATTAATCCCCTCATCAGTAAAATAAAGGGAAATCATTTAATGATCTCTACGGCACCTTCTAATTCAGAGGTGCTATGATTTTGTTGTTGTGTGCAATCTAGATTTAAAAGGATAATAGGATACAGAAGTAAAAACAAAATTAAACAAGAAATTCTTTGAAAGACATGCATGTACCAAGAAGTTAGGAACTAAGATAAAAAAAAGAGCCTTGATTTTAACCAGAAGATATCTCTAAAACATAATACTTTGTTTAAATTATCTTTCTATACTGAGCCAAAAGAAAAGACATCCACTCTTACATGTTGTGTGTAATGTTTTCAAATTCTTGTCTGTGTTCTCCAGTGTCCCTCAATTTACTACATGCATTTATTAAGAGACATGAATTAATACTTGTAAAGTATTTAGAAGCATGTGACAAAACATTATTACTAGAAAGGATAAAGAGAAATTTGGTCTCCCTGTACAGTTCTTATACCACTGGACTGAAAGACTTCTACGGTGTCTTGATTCTCCACATTTAGGGATCCTGAAGTGCTAGGGGTTGGCGTACTTAAGTGCAAGCTGGGTCCTGAGAGCTCCAGGAGTCACAATTAGAAAGAGAGTCGTGTGCTGGGGAAATTCCACTATCGTCAAAATCCTCTTCTGTTCCATTGAGGTTATGAGGATCCAGACTGGAAGAAACAGTCAAGAAACAGGCTTTTTTTTTTTTCTTCCAAGTGTTAATATTGCAAACGTGATAACTCGTTTCAGAATTGTTTCCTTCCATTGTAAAATCCTACTTAGATAAAATGCTAGGGTTGAACACTGCCATGCCTGATCTGGTTGTCCTTCTCCTCCACCATGGTTTCTCTTTTCCAGCCCCACTCCCTGGCCTGGCTGCTGAGAGCTTGTGCATTCCCAGCTTTACTCTTTACTGCTGCACCAGGCTCCAAGCAATAGTCATCCCTAATAGACCTCACAATGCACCCACATTGAAAATATCTATTTCTCATTAATAGATTAAGCAAAAACTGCTAAATAATGATGATAGTAATAATTATATATAGAGAGAGGATCTAAACACAAATAAATTTTGAGTCGGGTTAGAAGGCAGGGGAAAATCCAATTTTCCAATCTGCACTGCCAAGAAGAGAAACTGCTGCCTGGTGGAATTCAATACAGGTCTGTGTGTTTAGCTGAGTAAATGAGCCCTGCTTGCTATAACTAAAAAGAATACAAATGCAGGACATAAGCATGGACTCAGGGCACTTCATTTATCATCAGTGTCTCTGTGCCTTTGTGCTTCTTGTCTTCGTAGCTTAACTGAATCATTGCTCTACTGCGATTGCATAGGAATATTAAATATGCATTTTCTTAATTTTGAATGATTTTAAAAATATGTTTTTGCACGCCCTTACTTTAAAAATCCCTTTATTAACTCCCCATTTCTTGTATGATAAAGAGTTTCCTCTGTATTATGACATGGTGCACACAGTCTATGTCTTTTGCTTTATCTCTTCTATGTCCCCATCACATTTGGTGCTCCCATCCCACCGAAGGCTTTCCTGAATATAGTGGGCTTTTCACTGTGGGTGACTTGAGGGGTACAAAGAAAATTAAGCAATATCCATCTTTAATCATCTCAAAGGTAGTTCTGGTTGATGGGGGTGGTAAATGGGCAACACTTGGAAAAATATTGACTCAGAGGGTAAAATATAAATGACTTATATTCTTCTCTAACTCATCCTACTTCTTCCCTCCCTCTGAATGCTCCAATTTTTTGTCCATATTGTAAGCAGAGATGATGAGATGCAAACTCCTGTGTACATTTGCACGGATCCAATCCAGATGCAGTTGCATCTGTCAAGTCCTATCTTTGAGTGCCCAGCATTCATACATGTTATTTCTTTTAAGTTTCACATTTCCTCCGGAGGGTAAGCAATCTTACAACCACTTTACAAATGAGGAAATTGAGCCTTGGAGAGAGTAACTAAATTTTCCCAAGTTATAGGTTACAGATATGGGTCATTTGAGAGTTCACACCCAGAGTGTCTGACACCACATATTACTAAATATCTCTCCATGTAATTGCACTGCAGTTTGGAGAATGTTTCTGCCACCATGGCAGTGCATGTTGCTTCATGGATTATGTAAATAAAGTGTTATGTTTAATTTCTTGAGAACAATGTAAAACCCTTATGAATCACTATTTTTTATAAATTGCAGATAAAACATATACACTTTAAAAAATCCTACAAAAGCTTATACAAAAGAAATAAAGTAGGAGTCAGTTTTAGTAAGTTCTTGTCCCAAACCTTATACCAAATAGCTCTGTGACCTTAATCAATTGTGACACTAATATCTCTGGGTATCTGTTTCTATATCTGGAGAAATGCTGACATATTTGAAAAAGTTTTTTTTGTCACATTTGCATTCATTTATTGCACGATATTCCACATATACCATACATTCTGGCCTAATGGATCAATCTCTTTTTTATGACTTTCATGCCTAGCCTAGAATTTTTTGTTAATATGTGAGAATACAAATCAATTAATCAATTTTAATTCTTCTCTATAAATTTGAATCACTTGAGAAATATATATTTGAGACTGATATTAATTAAAAACTTGTATCTGTTTTATTACTAGCAAGTCTGGATTAGACAATAAGATTTATATCTAAGACCAAAATATGCTTCCTTCAGCCCTCCCCAAATCTACATCTTTAGGCCAGTTCATGGTAAATATGTGTCTGCAGCACATTTATCCATTCAGTAATTCTTCAGAAAATATTTCTTTATTGTCTGCTATGTGCCCGCAGCTATTTAGATGCATCTTATACAACAAAGAACAAGGGAGACAAAATCCCATGCTGTCATAAACTTTTATTCTTGAGGATATTGGCCTAACCATCTGATGAGCCTACAGTACTATTTCTAGAAGGAAGGGCAAACTCTGATCCCATCATGCTTAATATATGGAAGCAGGTTCACAGTATACGGAAAGAAAGCGTGCCCTTTGTGAAGTTCTGCTGCTTTGAGGGAAATTCAAAAGAGGCTGGAACATTCATCCTTACTTAATAGAAAAGCATGGTTCAATGAATGCCCGTCTTTCACTCTCACCAGCAAAGAAATTCAAGAGTGTCTTATAATCCCTAAAGAAGGAAAAGTGTTAGAAGAAGGTATTTTAGCTGCCTTTGAAATAAGTTTCAGAGGAAGAAACTGCTTCATCCATTACAGTTCCCCAAATATTTGTTATTTAAACCCACTGAGCTTGTCAAATCAACTCCTGGTCAACCAGAAAGTTCCTCTGGAGGAGAAGACCAGTAGTTTGTTGGGCAAAGTTCAGCTTTTGTTCCCAGAGGACTCTGAAATTGTCAGAACACAGCACTGATAAAATTAATTTCATGGCCACACTATCCCTTAGGCTAAGCATTTGCTCTCTATCCTCTTTTCAACCCATTGAGTACCCACTGAGTGAAGCAGTAGCATTTAATTTAGTCATCATCTAATTTATCAAATATCAGACCCAATTTATATATTTTAATGAGATTATTAAAAAACCCTTAACCAATAAATTAAAAGGCTTATATGAAGTGGAGAGTTTTGAAAACAAAAATATTATAAAGTTATAACATTCTGATTCAAGAAGTAATATAAAGCCTCAATAGTATGATAACCATTGAAGTAACTGAATGAGCAGTTAAAAGCCTTCCCTGTAGAAAACTACAGTCATGCGTGATTTCATCAGAAAAACCAAACTTTTAAGAAATAATTCTAAGTGCATATAAATATTTCCAGAAAACAGAAAAAATAAGAACATTCTTCATCCAATTTTACAAGTGCTATTCTTTATCTTTATACCAAAACCCTAAAGAACCAGACATAAATGAAAATTTATAGGCCAAAGTTACTCATTAACTTAGAAGTAAAAGTCCAAAAAAAATGTTGGCCAGCCAATCTATGTATCCATCTGTCTATTAATCTATAGATTTAATTAAAATTTGGGTTTATCCTGGAATCCAAGTTCGATTTAGCATTAGAAGAATCTATGATGGGAATTCCCTGGAGGTCCAGTGGTGAGGACTCCACGCTTCCACTGTAGGGGGCATGGGTTCAATCCCTGGTCGGGGAACTAAGATCCCGCGAGCCGCGAGGCGTGGCCAAGAAACAGAAAAAAGAAAGAAAACCTATGAATACAATTTACCACATATTCATATTAATAGTAAAAAACAATTTTATCGCAATATGTACAGAAAAAGCATTTAATAATGTTCAACATCCATTCATATTAAAAATAATTACTAAATTGAGAATAAAGGAATAATTAATAATAATTGATTTTATGTGTCAACTTGGCTAGGCAACTGTGCCTAGATGTTTGGTTAAACACCAGTCTAGATGTTGCTGTGAGGGAATTTTTAAGACATGATTAACATCTGTATCAGTAGCCTTTGAGTAAAGCAGATTATCCTCCATGTTGTGGGTAGGCCTCATCCAATCACTTGAAGTTCTTAAGAGAATAAGACTGAGATTTTTCCACAGAGAAAATAATTCTACCTGTAGACTGCCAGACTGCCTTTGGATTTGAACCGCAACGTGAAGTTTTCCCTAGGTCTCCAATCTGCTGACTTGCCCTGCAGAGGCCCTCAGTCACGTGAGCCAAAAAAACCCAAAACCAACAAGCTAACAACAACAAAAACCTCTCTCTCTGTGTCTCTTTCTCTCGCTATCTATGTCTACACTGTTTTAGTGTATAGATGTTGATATATAGTATAATATACATAGATTTTAGTGTGTACATGTTTATTATTTCTTCTGTTTCTCTGGAGAACCCTGACTAATACAAAAAGCAATTTTTCAAATCTTACCTTTAAAAAAGTCAGTAAGTCATCATATTTAAATGTGAAATGTTAAAGTCTTTCCATTAGGCTTAAGGAATAACACCAGGTTGTGTGCTCTGACCACTGACATTTAACACAATGTAGAAGATCCTGGCTGCATGGTAAAGCATGAATAAATGAATGGATGGTATCAGAATTTATTAGAAAGAAATTTAGGACAGATCATGTGAATTTTTTTATACAGATTTTTCCAACCTACATATTTATTATTAATGAGTTTGACAAGACTGATAATTAAAAATTGAATATGTTTCCACGTACCAGCAATAATTAGAAAACAAATTTTAAAAACTAAAATTTCATTTAAAAAATCAAGTACTCAGGAATGAAAGACAGTTAAGACCCACACAGGGAAAATTCTAATAATCAGTTGATTGTCATAAAAGAAAATCCAAATAAAGGATAAATAAACCAGTTTTTTTAATTGGTTGGTACAATTGTTAAAGTGTATTTTCTCCTGATATAAAAATATCAGTTTTCTCTTTATTAAAATATTATCAAAGTTTTCAAGAATCAGACAAGCTGATTAGAAGTCTCCTATGACTACCCTATTTATATAGTTCAGACCCCTCCACCAGACCATCTGGAGCCCACATACTGATCTATAATTTTGTAGCTCTCTTTACCCTCTAGTATTCCTTATAATATACCTTATTTCTTATTATTACTGCTGCGGCCTGTTCTTCCCCACACATGTTAGAATGTAAGTTCCACCAGCATGGGAAGTTTTGTCTTTTTTTTTTTTGCATGATGTAGGTCATGTGCGTATAATAGCTGCTGTCACATAGTAGGTGATTTGTAAATATTTTTTGTTATAAGTGATGTTCAAAACCAATGTAGAAATATAATTGGAAAAGAATAGCAAAGACACTATTGAATAAAAATTAGAAAGATGTCCTCAAGACTTACGAAATTAATTAGGACAGTAAAGTTTTGCGTAAGTAGAAATAAACAGACTACTGGAAGATAAAGGAGAACCTATAAATAGATTCAGCTCATGCATGTTTGTACTCCTGCTGTCATCATAATAGAGAAATGAGGGAAAGGACAGTCTCTGCAATGAATGGAACAGTAACAGCACTCATCCTGTACCATCTGTGTATCAAAAATACTATAATGGTCCTGAAAAGAAAAGCTACTGGATTAGATAGTATATTTTTTTAAATGAGAAAGGACTAGTTTCATGAATATATAAATTATGCCTTCAAATCAATAGGAAGAAAGACAGAAAAACCAAAAGAAGAGTGGGCAAAGATCTTTAGGAGACACTTGATCAAAAGAAACTTCAGGGCTTCCCTGGTGGCGCAGTGGTTGAGAGTCTGCCTGCCGATGCAGGGGACACGGGTTCGTGTCCTGGTCTGGGAAGATCCCACATGCCGCGGAGCGGCTGGGCCAGGTGAGCCATGGCCGCTGAGCCTGCGCGTCCGGAGCCTGTGCTCCGCAATGGGAGAGGCCACAACAGTGAGAGGCCCGCATACCTCAAAAAAAAAGTCCAGATACATAATCAATAAACAAGCTTCATTATTAATCAGAAAACTCTAAATGGAATCATAATAAACAACTATATTCTAAGCAAATTGGCAAAATTTAGCAGTCTTATACTACCATGTATTGGTGAGAATGTGTGGTGACAGAAACTCCCATATAACGCTAATACGAATGTAATTTCGTACAATCACTTTAGAAAAAAATTTGCCATTATCTAGTAAGTCCAAAGCTTTTCATAGCCTATGACTAATTGTTCCCACTTTTAGATACTCAGTAGGACTGGTGCCCACATGCACCAGCACATGTAGAAGCATTATAGGTGATAGCCTCAACCTGGAGACAACCCAAATATCCATCACCAGTAGAAAAGATAAACCAGTGTTGATTCACGCAGTAGAATATCACACAGTCATATAAAAGAACAAAGTGCTGTTAAATGAAAGAATATGCACAAATATTAGAAACATAAGGTTGAGTAAGAGAAGCAAGATTTAAAAGAACACATATTTTATTCCATTTATGTAAAGTTAAAAAAGGATAAAAGCTAAATTATATATAACATTTATATTTATCTTATATGTTATATATATAAATTTAGTTTTTATTCATATATATGTATATAATTAGTGCCCAGATTTAATGAATACTTCTCTGTGTGTGTATATATGTATATATATTTTATAAATAATATTTAATTTTAAGTATTTACATCAATATTGATAGAGATACACATGTAGCTATTACAGGAGGAGGAGAAAGAAGAGACACACAGATGATTCTGGGCAGTAGCAATGTACTTCTCCATTTGCATGGTGGTTACATAGTGTTCAGTTTATAATGACTCATTCAGTTGCACAACTTTTGTTTTTATCTTTTCTGTGTGTATGTTATAGACCCTTATGTGTCTAACTACTGGAAACTTTTGGCAGTTAGACATACATTGGGTTTGCCTTCTGGAAACTATACAGTTAGACGTACACTGAGTTTGCCTTTTGTGACGTCTACTCAGGCGGAATTGTGGGGGGATGGAATTAAGTGGAGAATCTAGGGTTTTTTGACTCACACTGCTTCATGTCCAAAGTTAACATCTTATTACCTTGCTGTTCCAAACATAATACTATTCCCCTTAATGTTATTTTTTATTAAAAATATTGAGGTTTGACTAGACATAAAATCAGAAGTATATATAGAATTACCTAGAGATAGGTGTCTACGTGTGAAGTTGCATATATATGCTCAATCATTCATCAAATATTAACCAGCTTGGCTTTTGGTCAGTCAGTCTGATGAGTGGCTGAGGATATAAACTGAACCAAATATGATTCCTCGTGTAGAAGACCTTAGAGTCTTAGAGAAGAGCTTAGAGCTTAGGGGAAAAAACAAAGATACACCGAAAGTTTGAAACTATGCGTGAAGGTGGACAGAATTTTGGATCTTGATGTTCATGTGTCCAGCAACGTGATCTGTATATCTGTGGGGAGTTAAATGACAATATATAGTTGACCGTACAGAGGTGTAAAGTAATGGTCTTGTCAGATTATGTGAGCAGTTCACAATTCCTGGCATACAGGATAAGTATAAGAGAACTGCAGAAAATTACAAATTTAGATTAGATTTTGTTAATAATTTAAACTCTTTTTCCTTTGTGTAAATGTGAATTATCAAATCTTAAGAATTTTCTTACCTGGTCATCAATCCCTTCATCTATTATATGCATTTATAGACATACCTGTACACATACCTGAGTATTAGACCAAGGTTGAACTTCCGATATCAGTGTGTCCACTTCAGCTATTCTCAGTGGTTCTTATAGCCATGAAATAGCATAGTTCCATGCTTGCAGCAGGTGATCAATAGATGGCTACTAAATTTTTGAATTAGATTATTTTTTAAAAAACAGGTGAGTAGGAAACTTCATATTTCTCTTTGAAAACTAACTATAACAAGTTGCTTTGTCATTTCACACTTGAGTGGATTTTTTCCCTGTGAATTAGTGGCCTACATAAATAAAACTTCCTAGCCCCTGTTTTATAACCTATTAATTCAAGAAGAGAAGATATATATATATGCTGCCCATCGGAGTTTGTATTGATTGCAACCTCATAGCTCAAATATTATTATAGCAAATAGAGTTATGATGGAACAGCCTTCACCACAGTCATTCATTCATATTCGTTCATTCACCTTACATTTATGGAGCATCTGTCTTGAGCCACACCAACCTAAATGACCAAGGCATTAATTAACTGGAAAGCGGTGGCAAATTTCCAGACCTGTACTATGGCAGCGCTGCAAGAACGTATTTTATTAGACACAAAGCTTAAAGAAGAACAGTAAATCCACAAAGGCAACAAAATATTTATATTTCCCAGGTTTACTAGTACTAAAGCAAAGGAAAGACGTAAATAATTACTTAGCTGTTGCCCCATGAATTATTCCCTAGGAGCTAGTCGTGTTTAAGTCCTTTCTTCTGTCTCAGACGTAGAGGGACTATAGCTTTGATTTCACAAATATCCATCAAGTCTGTCCCATGGGCTTTTATTTCTCCCATCCAGTTGAAGTGTTGAGTGCTTATGCCAATGAATCTAGAAGGCAACTGGGCATCAAACTTTGCCCAGAAATATTGTGAATGACTAGTTCTACACAAGTGCATTTCCTGACCACTTGTTATCTGCACTTGTTATCTTAGAGATCTTCCCATGCTTTCTCCACAGTGCCCTTGCTACTCCCCCGGGACAAGGGGCCTTCAAGACCACTCCTTCTCCCTTTCTCACTTCCTCTTATCCTGCAGAAGGAATGATCTCTTTAAAATTTAAACTGCATACTATGGCCCTGGGGCATCAAAGCAGATGCCAGAAAAATGGACAAAGCTTTATGCACAGAGAAGAAAAAGAATTTCTCTGTTCCTGAGGGAAAGGAAAGAGAGGTGGCTGGGGGCAAGATGATAAAAGTTGAGAGATGCTGCTATGAGATCTTTTTCTAAAAGTTATAATTGTGTGAGCTTATTGGTGTGAGTGGATTTTTGGAGAGGTTCAGCTGTGCAGTTTGGTAAACAGAGGCAACCTGCAGAGAAGAGACCAAATATGAATGTTCGAGACCTAAGAATCAGGAGAAATTGTGAAGGAGCTCTGGTCTTTCTCAGGGCAAGAAATGCTCTGGTGTTTAAGACAATTAAACTAAAATCATTGAGGTGAGTAAGACAACCCAAAATATTTTTATTTAATATCAATTCAACAAATATGTTTTAAGAAACAGTAATAAATAAGATAGACTTAGTTCCTTCCCTAATGGGGCTTATAGGCAAGTCAAGGAAGCAAAAAGAAAAAAAAAAATGTTATGCACACACACACACACACAGACATATAATTACAAATTGATAAGAATATGAAAAAAAGTATTAGTTGAAGAAAATAAATAATAGTATAACTAGATTAACTTGACAGTTCTTTTTTCTTTACAGTGGCTTTATTTTTTATTTTTATTTATTTATTTTTAAACATCGTTATTGGAGTATAATTGCTTTACAATGGTGTGTTAGTTTCTGCTGTATAACAAAGTGAATCAGCTAAACATATACATATATCCCCATATCTCCTCCCTCTTGCATCTCTCTCCCCATGCTCCCTATCCCACCCCTCTAGGTGGTCACAAAGCACAGAGCTGATCTCCCTGTGCTATGAAGCTGCTTCCCACTAGCTATCTATTTTACATTTGGTAGTATATATAGTCAGTGCTACTCTCTCACTTCGTCCCAGCTTACCCTTCCCCTTCCCCGTGTCCTCAAGTCTATTCTCTATGTCTGCGTCTTTATTCCTGTCCTGCCCCTAGGTTCATCAGAACCATTTTTTTTTAGATTCCATATCTATGTGTTAGCATATGGTATTTGTTTTTCTCTTTCTGACTTCTTCACTCTGTATGACAGACTCTAGGTCCATCCACCTCACTACAAATAACTCATTAAATTGACAATTCCTGAAGGCTTAGGATGTTCTAGGATTGTGCTGAGTATTTCAATGTATAGCAACTTTTAATTTTCCCAGCAAACCAGTTAGACATGTTAACCCCATTATATATATGAAAAAACTTTCTCTTAAAGAGGTTCTATGTGAAAGAACTCAGTCTCATGAATGTTAGTGCTTCCTGGACATTCATTTCTAGGGTCTAGGTAAATCAGGGAGCTTTTTCTTATATCCTTTGGATTCAGGCCCTAGTGAGACCTTCTGAGCTCCTCTTGATTCTATTCTGACTCCTGGAAATAGAATCCCCACTTCCTGCTGATTCTAATCAGCCCCTCTCCAGAACTGCACTTTCAGATCAACTCCAGCCTTAAGATGCTCCAGCCTGGTAGCTGTACATTCCTAAACTCACCTTCCTACTGAAAGAGAGTTCATTAGGACCAGTTTTAAGCTCAATGATCTTGCTTCCTTCCTCCTTTCCTTCTTTCCTTCCTTTCTATATAAAAGATCACATTATAATGGAATTTGAATTTAAACCCCTTGAGCATATTTAAGGTATTAAGTGGAAAAATTAAGTAAAAACTACTGAGAAAAACAATCAGAAATGCATGAAAACTGCAGGAAGCAGGGATCCATTCAGGTTTTTCACACTCTAACTAAAATAAAAAAACTTAACCAGAGAAAACATGTTACAACAAGAACAGTAGAATTGCTTAGATTTATTATTTGCCCATTGACTGCCAATTTCTAGCCTATTATTCAAAACTGTATAGGAGAGTTATCCTATCCCTAACCTCAGTTAGCAAGTTAAGAAACAGGCTCAGCAAGGTTAAGGAACTGGCCAAAGCCACAATTTGAGCAGCCTTTCTTCTTCTGCTCCCTTGAAATTTCCAGTCTGGCAGTAAAGATAAGTCAGGAGATGGAAAAAGCAACCAGGCTTGTAGAAGTGAGATCACCAGATGGCCCATGATGGTGTGAGTGGAGACCAAAGAAAATTTACCTTTTCAGCCACTGACATAGTTACCTGTGTTCCTACGCCTCGAACTTTTTGTGCATCAGAATCAGGGTGTAGTGCTTGCTAAAAACATAGACTCTGAAGTCTATAACTTGAGCAGTTTGGGTACGCTTTGGACATTTGTATTTTTAGCTAATTCCCTGGCTGCTTCTGATAAACAGGAAAGTTTGAAGATAACTCATAGCCTTCCTTTTCTGAAGTGAAGAGTAACGTAAAGAAGAATGGCTATAGAATAGCTAAACTGGATTACATCACTGCTTCTTCCACGGACCATTAGATTATTTAACCTCTCTGCACCTTGGTCTCCTTATCTATACAATGAGGAAAATAATACCTTTCTGCTTGTTTCAAGGGAGAAAAAATACGTTAAGACATATAAGGACAGTATGTGTGTTAAGAGTTGAGGGAGACATAATAATTTATACAGTATTTCTTGTAAAAATGCATATTTTAATCATAAGAAGACAGCTATCAAACCCAAACTAAGGAACATTCTACAAAACAAACAAAGCACCTATATACATAATTTTTTCTTCAGTATCATGAAAGACAAAGAAAAACTGAAACTATTGCAGATTTAAAAGGGAAGAAAAAGACATGACAATTAAGTGTAGTGTGCAATCCTAGCTTGGAAATTGGACCAGAAAAAAATGCTTTGAAGGAAATCAGTGGAACAATTGGTGACATTTTAGTGTAATATAGACTACACTTAAAGCTATCAGAATGCTCTCTCTGTTAATGTCCTGATTTTGACATCTGTACCATACATAAGTATGTGATTCAAGATGTAGATTCCCCAGGTCCCCCTTCAAGGAAGGAGTTGCTTCCCAGCCACAGATCGTGGAGTTAGCAGGCAACCTCCAGTCATCAGCTCCTTCAGGCTCTAACTCAGCTGCTTAAAGCTACCTCGGAAGGCATGAGATCATGTCCTTCCTGGGAAATTTCAAATGCGTTATACTCGGATGAGCAATTTCACACCAGAGCTGCCAGCAGGCTGGCCCAAGCTAACAAGCCAGCTGGTATCACAGTTTGACTTCCTCTGTCCAATCTTACTTCCTGCCTCTTTCGTTCAGTTGATGATCCCTAATTAATGTCTTGCACAACAAACTCTGTCTCAGTGTCGGCTTCCTGAGAACTCAACTTGCAAACTCAGTATGGAAAGCAATATGAGAAAGGAAGTGATAAGGTTAAATTTGGACTTTGATCACTCTCCTACTGGCAGTGAAGATCCTGTCACTGGCAGTAGGGGGAGGACAGCCTCACACGAGGGGCCAGGCTACCTGTTTCCACATCCACCTTGTATGGAATGGAAGAAAGATAGTGTTGAGAAAGATAATGGGGTTGGGTGGCCACGGTTTTGTTCCACAATCACAGGCACTTTACAGAAGCTGAAGTTGAGTAACAGGCAAATAAAAGCTAGGTACGAAAATTAGCAGCCTCTTTGGTTGCATAAACAGAAGTGGTGGGAGGGCAGAAGAAGGCAAGGAAGAAAAAGAAAAGCAGGAACTAGTAATCAGAGTGGCTAAATGTCAAAGAAGACCTCTAATCAAACAGGTGTGTTATACTATGGGCAGGGTCCTGGTGAGGGAAACATGGGACCTTAATGCAACAAATGGGGACACTTGGATTAATACCTCTCAAGATTTTAACTCTTCAGATTCTTCTGAATCTTCTGACCCTGTAGATATGACCCACCCCTCCCTGTTACGAGCTAGCCTCTGTTTTCCTCTCTCTGAATTGGAAGATAGTCAGAGGGGAGAGGCCCTGCTCAGGACATGTGTCCCCATATCTTCTTGACATTGAGTCCATGACTTAAGTTAAGTTGCCCATAACCCAGTTGTAGATGTTCTGGGCCCGATCAGGGAGAAAACGCACTATTCTTCAAAGGAGCTGCAAGATTTTGCCAGCACATACGTGCAGGCGCTGGGAGAGTATAGTTTATATGGACTGGAACCTGGAGGTACTTGATCAAGGGATCAGGGCATAAAATTGAATTGGAAGGAATTTGTTGACTTGGAAGGGCTCTCCTGAAATATGTGATTTAATACTCTAGAAAGGACCCCGGGAGATATAAGGATGAACTTGCTATAAGAATGGTTCCTAGAAGCATGGAAAAAGTGATGTTCCATGGTGATCAGAATGCAAATTGTTAGGGAAGATGGTAAAGAGAGGGATTAAAAGGCTCAGAGAAGTGTGCATGCTGGAGGGTGTATACTGTGTTTGATCAGGAGACTTGGCACATGATTGTAGTTCATGGTAAGGGCCCAGGGGAGCGTAATATACAAAGGCTACAGGGAGCCTCTTGATGGCAATGTACAACATCAAAAGTAAAGTGCTCAGTGGTGGTTCTCCTCTGTATGCCAGGGTTGACATTAGGACTGTTATGTTAAAAAATTTAGCTCACTAAATAGCAATGGGGATAATAGTACAAAAATCATTAAAGGTTTGGTTGCCTATTAGCTGTCAAAACCAAAAGTTGCCAGTATCATAATAAGCATCAAGGCCATAGAGAGTCATAGAGATATTTTATAGAATGTGGCACGAAACCTCACATGGCGTAGTATCATGCTGGAAACCCACTTTACAACTGAGAAGGTGTGGGAGTGAGCCCATGGCCATAATATTAACAGGTGATATTCAGATCACACCACCCAGAGCCTGCTGGCCTGCTAGAACTTTGAGATAACCTGTTGAAGGTACAGCTAAAGTGCCAACCTGGAGGCATCACTCTGTGGGAGGTGCCATCCTGCAGGTCACAGTACCTGCACCAAATCAAGGACCATCGTATGGTTCTGTGTCCCCAGTGGAAAGAATACCTGGATCCAAGAACCAGGAGGTGAAAGCAGGATGTGTGCATTCTGCCACTGTACCTAATGCCCCATTTTCTGCAGGGCTGTATGTCCTGGGACCCGTTTTCATAGAAGTCAAAGCATGGGTCCTATTGAATTGTTAGCTATGGTGCTGCCTTGTGACTAGAAACTAACAGATGAGAGATGTCATCTTCCTGGTAGAATAATTGACCTTCCCAACAGGAGGAAGCAGGGCTGTTGTTACATAATCAGAGCAAAGGAGAATATGTGCAGAACTCAGATGATCCCCACGGGTGCTTCTCAGTGTCCAGTTGTGACTCTAAATAGATGGGTACAGAAATCTTGGACTGAGAAGGGCTTGGTGATGACACACTCAGGCGCTCTGAAGAACCTGCTTTGCAGTTCCCATTATTCTACTTCCTCCACCTTCCCAAGCTGAAAGTGGAGATAGAGAAAGTGTAAGAAGTCTGGTCGGTGGCACATGTGAAGGACATAACTGCTTACATGTTTGGAAAGAGGATAGTAGGAAACAATGTCCTGGTGAGGCTTTCAGACTCTAGCCTTGAATGATGTGCTGTGGAGCAGTTCACTGCAGTTCATTCACAAGCTTCGCTAACAAGGAAGTGATGCTTTAACTGTTAATGCCTGTTGGCCCTTTTCATATGTTTTCCTTGGCAGTGAGTTGTGACGGGCCAAGGTAGGATTAAGGTACTTCTTGTCCTCTTGGCTGAAATATCACATGCTAGAACCCCTATCTCCTCCTCTAATGCATTAAAAATACCATACATGCACTGTCTAGTCACGCTTGTATCACACTCTTGGAGAAGTCGGGTGTTGAAGAGGAGAAAGGGGATGGCTGCAGAGATCCACAAAGCTTGAGTTGATGATCTCCTCAGAGCTCCACGCCCAACCTCAGACCTGGCACTCAACCTCAGCAATGAATAGCATTAGGGGAAGTTAAAGTTGCTTAAGAAATTGTTACTAGGTGTGTATTTTTGCCATTTTGAAAGAACTACAAGAGCATGGAATCCAACGTAGGCGGTAAACTTTCTTTATCCATCTGTCACTAATTTAAAAGAATGCCAAAAAACATATGGTCATGGGACTATCAGGAAAGACAAATGACTGAAAAGGAGCACACTAACTACAGATCTAAATAATACTGTTTTCAGTAAGTGGCTGACAAGTTCCTCAAAAGGGAAGAATAACCTGAAATGAAGGCTACCCAGGGCATGTATGATTCTACAGTTTTATTCCTCTGCATGTTTTAATGATACTTCCTGACATCTAACACAGGTATTATCCTACAGAAACTCACCTGCTGGGTTTTATCAGGCTTTCCCTGAGTAAATACTAAACAAGTATATAACACTTTGTATTAACTGTATTTTCTTATTTTCTGTATTTTTGATGCCCTGCCATTCGGGGCTTTGCAGACCTGGAAAAGAACTGCCTCTCCAAGGGTTAACTAATTTCTGGAGACAAACAACCTGCTTTCCTCTATGTCTTTTGTTATAGACTAAATGTCTTTGTTTCCCCCAAATTCATATGTTGAAACCTAACCTGCAGTGAGAGGGTATTTGGAGGTGATGCCTTTGGGAGGTGATTAGGTCATGAGAGCAGATCCTTCCTGAATAGGATTAGTGCCCTTGCAAAAGAGACTCCAGAAGTCTCCCCAGCCCCTTTTGCTATCTGAGGACAGTGAGAAGACAGCCATCTATGAACAAGAAAGCAGGTCCTCACCAGATACCATACCTGCCAGTGCCTTGATCTTGTACTTGCCAGTCTCCAGAACTGTGAGAGAAAAAAAAAAAAGTTTATAAGCCATCCAGTCCATTGTATTTTGTTATAGCAGTCCCAAAAGGCTAAAATACCTTTAACATGCAAACCATCCAATCCAGAGCCCATATCTCCCACTGGTCTCATTTTACTTGACTTACTTATTCCAGGACACTATCCTCTGCTCTAATCACTACTGGGCCAGTGTAGGACAATTGGGGAAATTATTCAAACTATCCAATCAAAAGTTTGTACTGCTTGCTTACCTGGCTTCATGCACTCCTTTCCCTGAAGAACTGCTATAAATGCTCCGGCCCTCATTTCCCTTCTCTCTCTCTGTGCTTCTCAAGTTGAGCTGGTGCCTCCTGTGTGGCCCTGCCACCAGTGGAATCTGAGTTCAACAAAAACTTCTTCCTTGATGGCGATCATTTCCATCTCTGTGTGTCTTACTATACTTGCTCAAAGCAAGTCCCAGGTGTATTTTCAGAACCGCCTGATTTCAAAAGTAAGCAGATAAATAGGCTAAAAGGTACATAATTTAGAAATTGAGGAATAGTGGCTAAATAGAAGATTCTGCTTGGACTGTGGCCTATTTTTAAAACTTTTAAAAACAATTTTAGTATATTTGTTTCATTTAAAAAGCATTAATTAAGCAGTAGGGTAATTGCTCTCTATATAATCCCAGACAAATATATAGAATATAAGGCCAATTTGGTTCCACAAAGAGATTAGAATTAAAGGCTAGATGAACAGGACACAAATAATTTACCAACTGTGTCTTATTCAAAAATAACCTTTTACTGACACTCATAACATTTCCATCTTTATCTAATCTGCTAGAGCCTTTTAAGCATATCTCTTTATGGCATTTATGACCCTTTTACCTGCTACCAAATCCATTAGTATGCAGGTCTTATGGCATCTATAACATACACAATTCAAGCAGAGTATAGTGTAAGCCCTGATCATCATTTCATTTTGTTTTCTTTTCTTTTTTGTAATGCAAGTGCATGACTTAAGCTTTGATTTCAGAGACATCTGTATCAAGGAGGCATCTATTTCAGAGATGGCTATCTCCAGTAAACACATTGCCCACTGAGGCTCCTTCATTTTAAAGATCTTGGTTGATTTCAATCTTGGTTGACCATTGGGCCGCTTGTTTTTTCTCTTCTCACTCTTTAAGTTCCCATTCTTTTTTTTTGTTTTTTTTTTAATTTTATTTTTAATTTTTTAATTCTTTAACATCTTTTTTGGAGTATAATTGCTTTACAGTGTTGTGTTAGTTTCTGCTGTATAACAAAGTGAATCAGCTATACATATACATATGTTCCCATATCTCCTCCCTCTTGTGCCTCCCTCCCACCCTCCCTATCCCACCCCTTTAGGTGGTCACACAGCACCGAACTGATCTCCCTGTGCTATGCAGCTGCTTCCCATTAGCTATCTGTTTTACATTTGGTAGTGTATATATGTCAATGCTACTCTCCCATTCTTTTTTAAAAATTCACCAATAAAGAAGGAGTCCTCAAAACCCTCAGTCCCTACCCTCAACCCCAATAAAAGCAGAACCCCATGCCCTCTCTCTCTCTTTACCTGCAATGTCACTATGTGGCCCCAGGTGTGCTGTGTAATTTCTAGATCCTGTAAGCAATAAACCTCAGTTTCCTTATGGTTATTGCTGAATGGCATCTTGCAATCATAATAAGAACCACAATGTTAAGCCATTGTTTATTGATAGGATGAAACCAGCACAAAACCCAGGCCCAGGAGACAATATGGTGCACTGAAAAATGCACATAAATCCAGGTGGGAATGCTGTTCTCTCACTTACTGGCTCTGCATTGTTGAGCAAATTATTAAATAGTTTTCATCTCAACTTTCTTCTTGGTTGAATGGGGAGAATAATGTATCGTTCAATAGATTGTTGGAAAGATTAAATGAGAAAATACATGTAAAATGCATGAGACAGAGCAGGTGCTCAATAAACCTCAGATTTCTTCCTTTTCCTTCTAGGAATCTCAGAGAATCGTGAGTTGAATAGTTTGCTTATATAGTCTTTAATAAAGTTTATCACATAAGGCCCTAGTTATTTATTTAGAGACAAAGATAAATATATATCTGTACATTTATGGACAGAGGTAGAGGGTTTTAAGTTAATATTATAATGCATACCTGCAATTGTTAAATCCTTTACAGAAAAAAAGCTAATAATATATACACGAATACATGTATATATGTATACATGCATTGTGTATATATATATATGTGTGTGTGTATATATATACATGCATATATGATAATATATACATGAATACATTAAATAAATGCGTATGTTGATATGCTGTGCAGTATGGTGAAGCATATCATGTAAGTAAGAGCTCACAGTTAGCCAATGGTTTCCCAGAGTCCAGCACTGGGCTGACAACACATTACATGTATTACTTCCTTCCTTGTGAGGTATATGCTACCATTACATCTCTCTTTTTGGAGAATGCTAAAAACTAGGAAAATTAAGTGACTTTTCCAAGGTCTACAGCTAAGAAGTTTTTGAGAAAATATTTAAACTCAGTCACTGTGGCTCCAGAATCCAAGATAGTGACACTCTTACCAATCCCCCATCACTTCTATGCCTAAGATACGCTCTTCTGTATTCTACCTGTGAATTTATGTTTCATGAATATGTATGTTAAATATGCAAACATTGATCAGTCCAACAGATATTTATTAGCTTCCATCCGTTCTGAGCTCTGGCTTATGCTTGCTTTGCTGCTGGGGAGCATGTTTTACATGCATCTCCGTCTCCCCTTCCTCCCCAATTTCAGGCTGTTTTTAGCTTCTAATTTTAATAAAGTTTCATTTATTATTATTTTTTTTTTTTTAGTTAGTACTTATTGTGACCAGTAAAAAAAAAGTTTGCCTACTCCATGGCCATGAAGATATTCTCCTAAGTGTTCTTCATTTCCCTTTTATATAAAAGTCCAGTTCATCTCACATTGACTCAGCTCCATTTAATAAAAATACCGCCGTGCTGCACTCTATTGTAGTTTCACCTTTGTCCAGAATCAGTCGGCCGCAGACATACGACCTCTCCTGTATTTCATAGACGTATTTCTATTCTTACACCGATGCTGCACCATCTTAATTGCTATTGCTTCATAACATGGGATGGCATCGGGTAGTATGAGTCCTCCAGCATTTTTTGTCTTCAATATCATCTTGATTATTCTTTGTTCTTTGCATTTTCATATAAACTCTAAAATGAGCTTGTCAGTTTTTACATGCATACATAGACACACACAGATTGAGACATTGATTGTGATTTATTATAGAAATCACAATTTGGATTATACAGATCAACTTGGGAAAATTGATATCTTTACAGTATTGAGTCTTTGAATCTATAAATATGACTCTCTCTCTCTCTCTCTCAAATATATATATGTTCTATGCTGTTTTCTAGGGCTGGGGAAAGTGAAATGTGCAAATTGTATCCCCTTTCCTTGAGCAAGCTCACAGTTCAGATGGAAAGATGCTTCACATGAGGAAAGGCTGAAGGAGCCCCAGGAAGGAGCTACCGAATTCCAGTAGAACTGCAGTCAGGGAATTGACACCTGGCTGATGACTTATTTCAGTTTTAGTCTAGCTAGTCACATATCACTATCTGGGTTTTACACCTGCTCCTTAGTTCCTTTCCATATAGATTATCTTTGGACCCCAAATCCAGTCAAAATTGATGGTCAGTCTCTTCATGTTAATGCTTTACTTCACTGTGCTTTTGCACAGAATGTAAACTCACCAACAGCAGGGAATAATATAAATATATGTTTACTGCTATATCTCTAGTGTCTAGAAATGTATCTGGCAAGAGAAGATGCTCAATAATTAATAAACGGAAATCTCAAAAGAGAGTTGGGAGACCAGAAGGGGGAGCTCTCATGCCCTGAAGCAGGAAGAGATTTGTCTTCTTTCCTGGCGAGGTCTCCGCCACCAAAACCCCATGGACTCTGTGTACTATCTGTGTACTATGCCCTCCCAACTTCTTTTTCCTCTTTATGAAAGTGTTCTTCTTCCCTTGCTGTGTGGGAACTTGCACGTGGCTCACTATGGTTGCAGATCCTGAATCGCGATTCTTTGCTGATCCCATATAAGCCCATCTTTGTTGGAGAAATATGTGGCAGTCTATTTGTTTCAGGTCAACAGTATTCTTACCACTTTTATTTCCTTTTAAAAAAAGGTCTTTTTTTCATCCTTATGCTTTCAATAAAACTCTTTACATTAAGATTTGAAAAAAATGGTTTTTTTCTTCTTTCCTTCCATATGTGAGTCTCACTTGTCCACGAAATCTTACTTTGAACTCAGCAGTTAGAACTGAGAATTATGTCCTTTGTCCCATCACTCTATTCTTAGTTGTGAGAATTTGTAGGCTATATTACAATAAAAAATGTACCCCAAATCTGTCTCTTCTATCTCTGTTAGAAGAGCTGTTTTCTTACTTACCTTCACTTCCTTACTGCCTAAGTTGGTACCTGATCCATAATAATCTAGTTTTCATGAAAGAGCAAACGAATGAGAGAGTAATTGAGTGAATGAAAAAACTAAATCAGAGGTCACAGAAATAGTAACAGAGCTGAAAAGAAAAGCCCTGGTAATTGGCTGATGTCAGCACAGTTGACTGCAATTCAGGTTCACATATATACTAATTGAGGGGTCCAAAGAGCTTTGGTAACTAAAACCAGTGTTCATTGCTTTTTGGTTACTACTGGAAATTTATTTGTACTTATTTCACATCCAGCTTCTATAAGGATCCAGTAGATTGCTGTGTCTAAGTGATTGCATTAACCTTGTTCTTGGGTCAGACAGAAGTTCCTAATCCCTGTCTGTTCTCCCACAATGAACAGGTGGGCTGGGTAATGTGGAGATGACAGTAACAACAAAACTAAATAATTGCTTCAACCACAGCTAACATTTCTGAGTTACTGACATTGTGATGAACATTCTCCTAAAATAATTCCCTTTACTTCTCACAACAAACCTGTGAGTAATTAGGCTGAAGTTTTTTAACTCCTGGTTGTGGATCCGAGGATGGTGAGAAATCTTGAGACTGAGTTTCTCAAGGACACAGATCAAAGGCAGAGCTATGACTTATCCATCCCCCCCACGGCATAAAGATCTTGATAAAACATTTCAGTTACTCCCCATGCATGATCACTAACCCACATAAAAACCAAGTTAGGCAGGAATTGTGTCCTTCATTTTATAGCTGAGAAAATGGGCTATTTAATGTAGTGAGATTTGAATTCAGGTTTGGGTGATTCCAGAAGCCTCTTTGCCTTCCTATGAGATGCTGATACCGCTCTGTGACAGAAACATGTAATTATTCATAAACTTTTTTTTTTAATATCTTATCCTTTAAATTGGGGGAGTTGCATACAATATTTTGGCTAATAAATAACAGGATGATGAACACATTACACTAGAATATGAAATGACTGTCCTTTTATTAGTAGTAGTTGTCATTTACACTGTCTAATTCAATAAGCACATCTCACATTTGTTGCTTACAGTTTTGCATTATATTTTATATCACAATTGTAACTTAATAATAACTCAGCCTTATTCAAAGCTGTCAAGCCCTAGCTGTTGATGCGGTTAGTTTTCCCCCTAGTTGTTTGGATCTTTCTCTCCATTTCAAAACAGTTTGTAGTCTCCTTCCTTAGGGAAGATTCATGGCCTTTTAACACATGGGCAAAAATCTGCGAATACTCAAGGGGATCAGTACAATGTTTCCTGTTTAATTTGTGAAGTGCAAGTCTGTGTCCAAAAGACTGGAGGAGGTGGAAAGTATCCCTGTCTCTGAAAATGACTCTTTGAAAATGAATGCCAGCATATCTTATATATGAATAAGGCAGACGGCACTGGACAATGTGCCCCTTTATAAAGGATTCCCAGTTACCTGGATACGTCATTCTAGTGTAAGTCTTTCCTCCTTCCGAAATCCCATCTGTACCTTTCCCTTGACACCTTCCCTTTCTACCTTACCTTATGGTTATGTGTGTTTAATAAAGAATACATAACCAGTGAAGAAGGCTGACTTGAACTTGAACGATTTCAGCTTTTCCAAGTGTTGTCTGCATGATATTGGGCCAGAGGGGTTATCACCAAGCCTTAGTAGACTCAGACTCATTTAGAAAATAGAGTCGCTATGTGAACTAAAGGCTTTGCTATGTTTGTATTTATTTCTGGGAACTAACCGATAATTCTCATATTCTCCACTAATCTGCAAATTAATTGATAACTGAAACCGTGACATATTCATCATTATCTTTACACCTCTCACAATTACAACGAAGGCAGAGGGGAGTTGATTACAATTATGAGGACAAGGCTAATAGAGTTCACTTAGTTATTTGGCTTGAAGTAAACAAATTCATTCCAACATCAGATCCTCAACTCCTCCTTTAACAAATTGTAGCCATTTTTCAAAAGTCTGTGAAAAGCTATGTATATCCATGTATTCCCCTTTCATGTAACTGGAGGTACTCTTGGTAAAAGTAGCCCATCTCCTATACCTAACTACTGGGATTTATTCTTTTCAACCCTTAATTATACACTTGTATTCACAATTTATCTTTCTGTTCCATTTAAGCTAATTGAGATTAGATACATATCCTACTATTTATTTAATACTGGATACCCCAGTGGTCAAGGGTGGTCTCATGAGATTAACTACTTTCAGGTTGTACATTAGTAAATGTAAGTGTCCCCACAGACATTCTATACTGTAATGTCATAGAAGACCAGGGACAAGAAAACAAGACACCTAGCTTAGGGTCTATGAATTTTGCACTAAACCTCTTGAATCTGTAAGCTGATAGCCTTCACCAGTTTTGGAAAATTGCAGCCAATATCTCTTCAAATATTGCCCCCATCCTCTCCTTCTGAAGGGTGCTCCTCTCCTACTGAAGGGTCAATATATTAGGTCACATGTGTGACCCACATGATTCTATCACTGAGCTCAGTTCCTTCAGTTGTTTTTTTTTTCCACTCTTTGTGTTTTCAATTTAATATTTTCTCCTGATCTATCTTCAGGTTCAGTAAACCTGACTTCTATTGTGGCTGGCTTGCTGACAAACCCATTCAATAAATTCTTAATTTCAGATATTGTGTAATTTTCAGGTATGGAATATCTATTTGATTTTTTAAATTATTTTAGTTCCATTGAAATTTTCGTCTTTTCATCCATTTTGCCTTCTTTCCCTCTACTTTCTTTCACATCGTCCACAGCTATTTTTTTAAGTCCTTGTCTATTAATTCCAGTATCTGCGTTACCATTGGGTTCACTTCTATTGTTTATTTTTTTCTCTTCATTATCATCCAGCTAGCCTTGCCTCCTCATATGTCTAATAAATTTTTGTTATATTTTTATAATGTGCTAGACAAGCACATACAAGAACTACAGAGGACAGATGATATGTTCCCCATCTAGGGTTTCTCTCTTTTCTCTTAGGTGGATAGGGCCACTGGCTGATCCCTGCATTACCATTATTCAATAAGATGGGCTGGAGTGGTTTTGCATTTTTAATCAGATTTTTGTTTCTTGTTCAGTTATATTCTTTAGGTGATACCGATACCCTCCTGAAAGTTTTACTAAGGGTCTGGCTGATTTCTGCATCCTGAGCCCTGAAAGTCTTGCCTCGTGGAGATTTTAATCCTAGGTCTTTAGCTTGCTGCCCATAGTTTCAAAGTCTTGCAACTATCTTGAGAGGGCGATTAGTTTTGTTTATTGCAAGCCCCCTCCCTCTTCTAAGCACTCTGCCTTTCTGGCTCAGTTCCTCAGCTTCCTGCATCACTAAAGGACTGTGAATGTCCTATGGGAAAACATAGATTTGCATTACAGACTCCTCTAGTGCCCAGTCTGTTTCAGTAATGCTGCACAGCTGCCAACAGCCCTTTTCCGCCAGTGGACTCACCCAGCATGGGCCAAGCCAGATTCTCAGTCTGAGCTCAATATAGACAAATGGCCCCAGGGATAAAATGGCTGAAGAAAACCAGTTTACCTAGGAAAAGAGTTTCCCTCTCTTGGATTTCTTTTTAACTTTTTATTTTGAGAAAATTTTAGGCTTACAAAGGAGTTGTAAAAATAGTATAGCTAATTCCCACATACTCCTTACCATATATCCAACCATAGAATATTTATCAAAATTAAGAAAATAACCATAACACAATGCTATTACCTAAAGTACAGAACTTACGCAGAACCAATAATGTCCTTTTCCTGATCCAGGACCCCACAGTGCATTTAGTTGTCATGACCTCTTAGTCTCTTCCAATCTGTGACAGTTCCTCAGTCTTTCCTTATCCTTCACGATTTTGACAATTGTGAAGAGTATTTAGCCAACTATTATGTAGGATGTCCCTAATTTTGCTTTCTGTTTTGTTTTGTTTTTTCTTTAAATGAGGACCCACTGACTCTTCTCTTCTTTCAATTTAATCACTGAGTTAACACCTCATTTTTTTTTTTAAATAAATTTATTTATTTTTGGCTGTGTTAGGTCTTCGTTTCTGTGCGAGGGCTTTCTCTAGTTGTGGCGAGCGGGGGCCACTCTTCATCGTGGTGCGTGGGCCTCTCACTATCGCGGCCTTTCTTGTTGCGGAGCGCAGGCTCAGTGGTTGTGGCTCACGGGCCCAGTTGCTCCGCGGCATGTGGGATCTTCCGAGACCAGGGCTCAAACCCGTGTCCCCAGCATTGGCAGGCAGATTCTCAACCACTGCGCCACCAGGGAAGCCCCTTTCTGTTGTTTTTGCATGATTTTCCTGGGGTTATGGGCTTGGGGGAAGAATACTGGAGAGATGGGGTGCTTTTCTCATCACTTTATACCTGAGGGTAGGAATGGGCATATGATATCAACATGACTTATCACTGGTGATATCAGCCTTGATCAGATTTGCCCAGGACTATCCTAGTTTTAAGACAGGAAGTCTTACATTCTGAGAAGCCCCGTAGTCCAAGACATGCACTTTTAGTTGCATTTGGAAAATCTCAAGTAAGGAATTCTGTATGTTATAAAGTGACATGGTATAGAGAGATTCTATCTAGGAGGAAAAGATAAGACTAACATAAGTCTATCTTCATTTCAAGACCTCTGGGAGTAGATAAACTTACAGACCAGAACAAAATCTCATTGCACAGAGAGTTACCAAACTGTTCTGAAAATTGAAGAATTCTCTAGAGAGAGTCTCTGCAGTGGAAAAATGAGAGCTCCTAATGCTTTCCCTTCTGAAATGCAGACTGAACTTCTTATTGCTAAAATGGTATATGTTCCATTTTTGTTAACATGAAAGTACCTACTTACAAGAGGAATTGCTTTTCAAAAAAATTTGTTTGGCTAATATTTTTATCTTTCCCTTTCCTTTGTCTATCTGTGACCATTGTTTAATATAGTATCTGTCGAATAATACACACCAGATAAATGTCTGCAGAGAGTGAATGGAAAGAAAGTAGAAAAATTTAAAAACTTAAATGAGTCAATGAATGAATTAAATCAATGATTTCTATGGGTTTTTAGGTTAGTATGACTGTTTTCAGCTTGACAAAATTTGGTTAATAGGCTAGCAAAGAAATGTATGCTATTTGGATTATTTTGAAAAATCTCCCATCATGTATAGATTGTGTGAAAATTATTTGATTTTGTTTTTATTTATTTATTTATTTATTTTTAGATTCTCAGATTCAGACTTTATTCATCTTATAGTTGAAAGTTTGTACCCTTTTACCGACCTCTCCCTACTTCCCCACCCCCTATCATCTGGCAACCTCTTTTCTACTCTGTTTCTATAATTTTGATTTTTTCTTCTTTTAGGGTCCACAGATGAGTGATACCAGTGCAATGAAAATGATTTGATGTTAAGAGATTGTACAGCTTTGTGCATATTAAGATGAATAACCTTTATGTAAATGAGATACTATTGATAATATGACTACAGTTATGCCAATTGTGTTAAAAAGATGTGCTAAGTGGCCAAAGATCTGTGAATTAATCACAGGATGGAACGGTGTCCTTGATCTATACAGTAGCTAGAGACCCCACCCCTTGGCCTCGTCTATCTTCGTACAAATCCATCATTTACACACTCTCATTTGATTCGAATTTTCTCTTTATTGTGATCCTGAGGAAAGGCTACGGAGTCGGAATTCCATTTTTGCTATGTTAGCTGAGTGACTTTAGACAAGCCAAACGGATTGAAAAAGAAAAAGAAGATAATAATATGTGATGTTTGGGCTTCTCCTGAGGATTTATAATATACTGCCTATTCGCAAATCCTAATCTCTATGATTTAAGTTTTGTTTTAATCATATAACAAAAGTAAATAAATGAACTAAAGTTTGAAGACCTACAGAGTTATAACTCATTCCTGATTTCTAATGAAGATTCTCACTATATTCTTCCATAATTTAAAAATAACTTTGATATATTTTATGTTACACAATCAATGTATGTTAAAATGAATTATATATGACGATACCCTAGTTTCTGATGTATATTAGGTACCTCTTAACACTAACGTTCTTCTTCACTTTGGTTCTTCTTTCTTACCTCTCCACTCCACTCTCTTCTCTCCCCTCCTCTCTACCTCATATTAGCCTCCCTTCTCTCTTTCTTTGCATTAACTAAGTCCTTTGAATCATATTGAATTTTAAAATGACCAGAAATGTATCCTACTCTCAAGGAGCTGATAATCTAATGTTGGCCTTTAAACATGCACCTACCAATTTACATTACTTAGAAGTGACTTAAGAGACATATGGATACAGGACTGTGGTAGTTTAGAGAAATGAGGTGCTACTTTCAGCCACAGAAATGAGAAAAGCTTCAGTGGAACAGAAACATATAAAGGGCACATAAGAATTGAATGTGGAGTGATACCATTCTCCTCTCTCATTGTACAAGTGCAAAGCTAATGGTTTTGAGTGGCTCTGGAGTCCCAAATGTGGAGAGTTTAGAGGAAATTCATCCTCTTGGCTGAAGGAATCTTCAGAGCATAGGTCTTGCTAATGATACCAGCCAGGGCCATTAGGTCTTCTGTGGCTGAGCATCAGAATGAAGCTCATAGCTTGGACTGGCTGAAATAAGAGCAGGATTGTTGGAGCTAAGAAATAAGAAACAACAAACAGAGCAGGTAACAAGGGTAACATCACTGTGGCAGTGAGAAGGCCAGCAAGGATACAGATGATCACTCCCAATTATACCACCTAGACTTGAACCACCTTATAGAAACAGTAGAAGGAGACCCGTTGAAAAACTGCAAAGGTGATGGTAGCTCATTACTGTGCTTCTTTGCAGTCCTCCCTTTCTGGCCTCTGAAATAGTAAGAGAATTGAGGATATGTGCAGGCTAAAACAATATTTTAAATCAAATTGCTCTCAAAATTCTGGAGGTAGAATTGGGAAAGATTAAATAGGTCAACAAAAGCTAAAATGCCAGTGGCTTTGAGATCTCAGAGTTTGGATTGTGTTTTGACTCAGTGTCACCTAGTCCACCAGCCATGCTAAGCCAAGTAACAAATAATATGGCCCAAATACACTGTCATAGGTCTTAAACTCCCAGCCACTCTCATGACTGCTGAAAGGCCTCATCTACTTGGAGAGGGCTCCAGCACCAGTGGGCATATAACTGTTCAGAGTTTTCTGGTCATATTGAATCTTTTATTTAATTTGAGACTCATAATAGCTCATTGATGGAAAAAGAGACTCTAATCAGTACTCTTTTTTTTTTTTTTCCTGCCTAGGAAACTATCTTTCCTAACCCTGCATTTTCTTCTAACTTTATGTCAATCAACTATTTTCCTTTCAGGATTCAACATATCTGCGTCTTCCTTGACCTCTCCAGATGGAATGAGATGCCTTGTCCCATGCTTTTGTAACTTGTCAAACTTCTCACTCATTGCCTGAATTCCAATTTTAATACGTTTGTAACATAATTTGTAATTATATTTTCTTAAAAATATAATTCTTATTAGAACTCAAACCACACATAAACAGGAAATACATTTGTTTCTACTGATTTCAGTGCCTATCACATGGTCTTCCATACAGTAGGTGTCCTAAAATATCACTTTAGAATAAATAAATGAATCATAAATCAAGTAAATTTGCAGTAAAGGAAAATTGGTATTCAAAGAGCAAACTGCTTGTTCAAAGTCACAGTTGGAAAATATGATAAGGGTGTGCTTGAACCCATACCTTCTTACTCAGATTCAGTATGTTACCTAATACCCCTTTTCTTTTTCAATATAAAGTAGAAGAGATAACATGTGGGGAAAATATAATAACATATATTAAGATTTCAGAGAAGTTAATGAAGTTTTTAAGCCATGTAGGTCTGAGAATATCCTCAATCCTAAAACACCCAAGTTTAATTTCCTCTAATTCTTGAACCAGCTTCACAAAAGTAATTGTCACATAATTTGTTGATTTCTTTCCCAAGTGAATGTTTGCCAAACACTCCCCATCAAAGATTTCATATGCATTAAATATTTATGCCCAAGCCGTTACATAGAAGACTTGAGTATATACTTTGCTTTTAGAATTAATTTATTTCTAATTTTTAATGCAATGTAATTAGCTGAATTGCTCTTAGAATATAATCACTTGTAATATATTTGAATAAGTTAATCATGGCTTTGTGAAAATGTGACTGGTTTATAATTATCTAGGAGCCTGAAGTGTTCTTTTTGGCTAAAAGAGTTATGATCAGAGTTAGTGGCCACTTAAATGGAATCACCTTAAGCGTGACTTTATGCAAAGGGTCACTCCTGGAAAATGTGCCTTGTTTCTCTGTTTAAGTCAATCAAAAATGAAAGAGAGAGGTTTTGAAGGAAATTCCTTAGACCATACCATATCGGTAGGCTAGGCAGTGTGACCAGTAAATTAGCTCACAGACTGGGAGACAGAATGCATTATGTGACCTTGGTCAAGGTTACTGTAATCATGCATAGACTAGATAGTCTCTAAAGAACTTCCTTGGTCACTCTAACAAAGATCACGGCCTGATGCTTAACTGTTCCAGTCACTGTTGGACAGGGTGGCCACCCAGTATCTCTACTTTCATTTCTGACCTCTTTGAAGAACAGAATTTATCTCCAGTAAACCAGATGATTTGTCACAACTTTTCCCTTTCAGATTCGATCTATAGAGTATCCTTCAACACTTTCAAATTAAAGCAGGAATTTTGGCTGCATCTACTATCAGTGGTCCTGCCTTCCTGATTCTCAAGAGGTGCAGCACGAGGAAGGGGCTGCATGTCAGCGAGAACAGTGCTGGGCGTGCCTTTACCCTGGAGTTAGTCTTACTGCCATTTGCATTGAATCCCTTGATCAATCTGAGAACAAGTAAAGGAGCCCAGTGGGGAGAAGTTTTGAGAAAAACATATTTGCTGGCATATTCATAGTGAAATTAATACTACAGTAAAGTAATGGGATTTTTGATATGAACCCAAATCTGGCACTGATATGTTATGTCTTGGCAAATAACTTATCTATTCAATCATCAAATAGTCATGACTCGTAGCAATAACAAGGATACTATGAATAATGATAATGCATACTATATATTTATTATTTGCTACATGCTGAAAAATATGCTAAACAATTTTATATACACCATTGCATTTAATTCTTCAAATTTCCCTATCACGAAGGTATCATTTTACAAATTTTATAGATAGAGACTAAAACCAAGACTAAGTTTATGTAGCTGAACACTTATATATGTCCTAGGTCAGTGGTTCTAATACTGGCTGTACATTAGAAACATTCTGGAAACTTGAAAAAACATAATGTCCCACATCAAAAAAAATTGATTTAAATAGTTAGCCCACTCTTTGCACCCAGTGGAATTTTAAGTGTTTGTTATATTTTGCAACAGGTGGAGAACTAGTGTGTTTATATGCTGGTTAAACAAAGAGGAAGAGGAACTGGCTTCAAAGTGCTCTCAGCATCATAGAGGCAAATGTGCTATAAACCCAACAGTAGAATATTATAAGCCCAGCAATAGTGATGTGCAAATACTTCATTGGGAGACAGAGTGATATGTCATTTGTACAATTTATTTAATCTTGGTCTATTTTTTTTTTCATCTGTAAATGAGGATACAAACAGCTGCCTTCCAAGGTTATTGAGATATTAATCTGGAGACCTTATGTTGAAAATCCCTAGTACTGCATTTGGCACATAGGAAGTGATTAAAAGTGGATTCTCCTTCCATATTTACAAGTGCTGTGGAGACCCCAGCTCTCCATCTGTGAAACAGTGATTCCTTAAGGATCAGACAAGACTGTATATGACAAACCTTTTGTAAAATGCACCAAACAAATGCAAAATATTTTTATGTTTCTAAATATCTAGGCTGGGAGATATATAGGATTCTTCTCCATGAATCAAGTTCTCCTGACATCTCAGCACCCTCCCGAGTGACTTATTTCGAGGTGTATCATGGTATTTAAAAAGTGTCCTCTTTAAACTCTCCATGACTATGTGTGTGCGTTTGGCTTCCTGAAATCCCTGTCCACAGTCAGTATCAGGAGCAGCAGGGCTGGACTTGCTGACCATTTGTTGGAGGTGGAATAAATCAGAACCTGGGAAGTTCTCACTCCTACTTATTTCAGCTGTGGGTTTGTTTTTTGGGGTTTTTTTGTCACTTTTAATTATCTTTCCTTTTCCACCCACCATCCTGGTAACTGGAGACCCTAGGCATGCTGACTTTCTTTTTTAATTCTGCAAAATACCAGGTCTCTCTTCTGGAGAATTTGACTGACTGGAGGCAATGACCCACTGAGATTTCATTTCCTCATTCTTTTAGAACTCCCCCTGACTCTTAGGAGGAAGAAAAAACACATCCGCCATCCACACACACGAAAGAGACAGCAGTGTTCTGTAAAATGACTTGTATACATTTGTAGATGAAATATAAATTACATGGAAGAGTAGAAAGTGCCTGGGCCTGGCTGTTAGTGTCCTGAATTTCACTCCTGTGTTTGCTAAGTCCCTGGTCCTCAGGAGAGCTGGGTTTGGAGGAAGAAGGATGGTGGATTATGGAGATTCAAAATAGGCTGCCTGTGAACGAGTGCGCGAATCCGGAGGAGCTCTTCAGAGAGCGGTTATGTAGCCAAGTTAGAGCTACATGCTTGGTGTGTGGATCCCATGAACACAGTTTCCTTACATGTTATATGTACTCCACATGTCTTCATTATAGAGTGAATGCCAGCCTGCTTTGAAGAAGAGAACCAGAGCCTGAGGCTTCTGCGGTTCTATTACTTTTGTCCTTTTGAGGCTTACCCATTTCCATGTATGTAGAAAATGAATTAGTATCAATATAATACTAATTATAAAAGTATAATATTTGCCTTTCATTGATTAGATGTTATGTACTTTTCTGGATATTATGTATTTGGTATATCTATGTAAGGATTAGGTTTCCGTGTATTATCTCATGTACCTGTCAGCATTAGTCTATTGCTGTATACATTTTATCATCCCCCTTTGCCAGTGAAGAAAAGGACGCACAAGGCTGTTGTAGAAACTTATCAAAGGTCACCCATCTAAAGTAGAGACAGAGGATTCAAATTCAGATTTCTCTTATTCCAGAATGTGTGTACTTTCTACAATCAGGAGTAATCAGTGACAAATACACAAGTGTTTACCTTTTCTCCAAAAGGGCCTATCGTGACAGAAGTAGATGCTGTTGGTGTCTAGCTCCCATCCTGTCGCCATCCACCTTCACCTGGTGAAAGGCACTTGCTGTGAACTCCTGTGTCTTTCTGCCTAAGAGCTGTTTTTTTAATTTGTTTTGCTTTGTTTTTTAATCCTGACTGGGGAGCAAAATGGGTTTAGGTATAGGGCAAGCTGTAAGTGCCAGAGGATTAATGCCTTCAAGAGATGCCACCTTTATCCAAGAGCATATGAAGAGTAATGAATAGACACACCCGTGTGCTGATCCCTAAAGTAAGATGAACCCGAGGTTTGCTCTGTGGTGTCTCTAGCATTTCCCAGAGGGATCTTGCCTCAGTTGCCCTTAGGGGCTACTGTATAACTTTGCAGATTTTATTGGCCACCTTTCCTTATCTCAGTTTCCCACTCAACTAGTGGTAATTCTTGAGGCAAACTCTCAAACTACTGCCCATCAAATTCTTGTCTCTAAGGTTGTTTCTGGTCGAACCCAAACTGAGATAGGATCTCAGAGTTTTTGAAATTTCCATATATTTCACTCATTGCAGGTTAATTAAGTTCCCCACAGTTTCCCTAATTTCTTCTCAATACTTTCTAGTTTGATCATTTCTGTCCTCGAAGCAATCCCCATCCCTTGGTTTGTATCTGTAAAATCCCAATCGAGTAATTAATACCTATTACTAGTACATGTGAGGAGATGTTGTCTGAGGCAATATTTGCTTATTTATCTACTCTGTAGACTTTGAAAACCATGCCCTTTCCTTCAATGGCCTCAGGGCACATGTACAATCAAGGATTCTGTTAATTAAAATGCAGCTGGTACATTAATAAAGCATCAGACGAAGACTGCAGATGACACAGCCATTTGGCGGTCCCACTGCTTTGTTAGGTCAGGGCTTTGCTGTTAGTTTCTCCCCCTTCCTTTCATTAATAGGTCTTTAATCTCTCTGAGATATCTAATTTGTGCTGAGGATAATGAATACCTGATCCCCTCAATGAGAGCTGTACCAACTTGAGAGAGGCCCGAGAGAGAGGGGAATTAAAGTACACTTTTGGGAGCATCTGGGCAGAATTGAGGCAAAGTGAAAAGAGGGAGCCCAAGGATCAACAGTTGGGAGGATTTTATAATATATTTCTTCTTACTTTGCCATATTACTTCTTTCTTCAGCTCTTATTTCCTCTCCTGGCCATACAAAAGCAGTGCCTTCGTGTTCTAGGGAAAGAAGGCATGTGATCTTACACTCTCTGCATCTCTAAAATAAGGATGATTACTCAATTCATTTGGCCAAATATGTCTGATTCCTTCATACAGCCTGGAGAGGGGATGTTTTCATATTTTATTCACTCTGTGCTTTTTCTCCTGGGTGCCTGTTGAAGTTGCTAGAGGACTATATTAAAACGGGGGTAACCAAATCCTAAAATTACAATTATGCAGAGGACAGGCCATTTCCTAAACACTCTCGTGAGCTTGCATGCTTCCACACTGGGGGACATGGTGCGTACCTTCATGAAATAATAATGTTCCTGACTACAGAAGTGTAACTCTTACCAGTTATGAAATGATTCCTACTTGCTAAGCATTTTCCAGGTGATTGCTGTCTCATGCATTTTTCATTGACTCTTCATCAGAGATCAATAATGTTGTTCTGTCACTAGTCCCACTTTACAGATGAGTGGATCTATCTTCTCAAGTTCCTTCTACACATAATTGGTAGGGAAAAACATCTTACATTCTTAAAAATATTCTATACTTGTGCCATTCAATACTGTAGCCAATGGACATAAATAAAATTCAAAAATTAAATCAAATGTAAAATCAGATTTAAATTAATCTTGTTAGCCACATTCTGCAGTGCAGTAGCCATGTGTGGTCAGTAGCTATTGTATTAGATTTTTCCATCACAAAAAATCTTATTGGACAGTGTGGCTCTCTACTGTTGACATTTGAATGTTTTATTTCTTTTATCAAGCAAATTTTATTTTGTTATATTTTTATAGTTGTGAACATTATATACATGTAATTTAGATTCTTTTTCCATTTATTACAAAATCATAAGCTTTTTATCACAACATTAAATTTTATCCTATTTTGTGTGATTTAATACAAATATGTCTTAATACACCGTAGCTATCCAGATTATAACTTTTTTTCCCATATAAATTTGACTGAAGAGAACCTTTTTGAAAATAACGTATTTTTATATTAGGGGTTATTTGAAAACGTGGCTCAACAAAATGTCTGTCAATCCCTACATGGGGCAAATTCTGAGGGGTTTTCATATCTGATCAAATATGTCTTGGGTCATTTTTTTTTCTCTTCAGACTAAGAGAAAGCTGGAAGAATGGGGGAACAAGCTTGTTTACTTGGTGCTTGTTTTCTGTGGCATCACCTCCTTATAGCAGGCCCTTCCACAATGCTCTTTTCTGCCTTCCCAAATTCATAGGATGCAGATCCCATATGTCCCTTGTCTCCTGTTGGAGAAAGTGTTTGTGAAATATTTTGGGTACACGAGTACATTGGACTCCTAATGCTGTCTCACTCTGCAGACTCGGGTGAGGTGCTTTACCTTTTGGGATTTCAGTCTCTAACACAATTCTCCCAATAGAGTAGGAGCTCAGTATTATTATTACTTAAAAATTTTTTGAAACACAGCCTCTTGATTTCTCTTCAGCTTTGCTCTATACCTTTAAAGGTGGCTTACATCCTCCCCTACTCAGAAACACCCAGGGACCTAGAGCCAGCTCCTAGGAGCAGAATCTCTGACTGCCAAGCTTTTAATGCAGCCTATATCCTGAGCAGTTTTGGTTCACTAGATGTGCCCTCCATTTATGACATGATAATTGACATTTTAGACCCCTGCCTTATGCAGTGTTTGCTTCTTGGAGCTTCACATCTGCTCCTTGGACCCAGTTAGCCTTGACTGGGCTCCCTTTTACACTATAAGTTAAATCTGCACCCAGCTATTCCAGGGGACAGACTCAGCCTAAGCCCAGCTCAACCATTCCCAGTCTAAACCACGAGCTGTATCCCATCATGTTTACTCCATATTCATTCAAAGAGAATTCCTCAATGCATTCCCCACCATTTCCTGCAAACTTAATGAGATTTTTATAACCCATTAATTTTATTTTCATAGAAAATATAACAGTAGGATTCCATCTACAGACAAGAAGTTTGTTCTGCATGGAAATATTTTTTAGAAAAAGGGAATATTACACTATAAATCTGTCACATAAAAGTGATTTCCTATTTCTGTCTTAACTTGGATGCATCTGCACAAGAAATATTATCTTTCTTCTATGTACAGTGTTCTCTAACTGTCCTGTCTGTATGTTTAATGAATATATTTAACGACAAAGCTAGGGAAGGGATGACAAATGGGGACACAGAAGACTGGATAAAGATGCTGATAGATATAGTCACCAAGAAACCCACGTGAAAATGTAGGACAGAGCTTAGCTTCATGATCTTCCATTACTAGTGATGAGCCATTAGCTTCAGCACTCTGCAGCTAGTGCTTCCACACTTGCAAGGAAGGTGTCCCAGCCCTGCAACGGGGGAGGATGAGTCTGACACCATCCTCACTCGCAAGGAGCATGCAGTCTGGCGAGGGCAACAGACATATGGACACACTATGCCAGCATATTGAATCACGTGAAACAGTTCAGCAAAGCATGGAGAAAGAAGGAAGAATATATTTGAAGAACTGAAAATAATTCAGAATTACTAAATTATAGGCAGGAAGTGTAGAGCTAACAGATACATAGATGGATAAATAGATATTTCATATTGAAAATAGAAACCTCTCATATTTTTTCAAGTTTTTTATTTCTTATAGTTTTAAATTTTTAAAACCATCAACACCATAATACTATTGTCTTAAGGCATAAATGGTCTCATTTTTTTTTTTTTGCCTCTCTCCCTAAACTTCCCGTCTCTTCCTCCCTCAAATTTTTTCACTTTTTCTTTTTCATCTTTCCTCTGAGTCTCCATTCTTTCCTTTACTTGCAAAGATTATAGATTGAAAGTTACTAAACTAAGGTCCTTGACCTAATCTTAATTTAGTGAGAAATGTAGATGTCTATAAAATACTCCCAGTGCAATAAAGTCTATAGGAGCAAAGTGTTAGAAGCTATGCGCAGATCACCTCTTCTTTGTTGTTGTGTTGTTTGATTTTTTATTGTTCAGGATTGAGAGTACTTTATACATTTTAGATATATTGTTTGCAATCATTTTCTCCCTCCCAAACTGTAGTTTATTTTTTCACCATTTTCACCTGAGCTTTCAGAGAGTAAAAGTTTTTAATTTTGTTAAGGCCCAGTAAAATGATTTTCTTCTTTAATGAATTGTGGATTTGGTGTCAAGTCTGAGAGTTCTTTGCCTGACACCATATCCTATAGACTTTCCCTTATGTTTATTTCTAAACGTTTTATAGTTTTTCACTTTACGTTAAGTCTATAATCTATTTGAGTTAATTTTTGTATAAGTTGTGGAGTTTAAGTTCTTTTTTTCATTTATTTTTAAATTGCCTACAGAGGTTCAGTTGCTTCAGACTATCTGTCCTCCAATGAATTGGTTTTGTATTTGCACCTTTGTCAAACCTAAGTTGAGCATATTTGTGTTGGTGTATTTCTGAGTCTTCTATTTTGTTCCATTTTATTATATGTCTATTTCTCTGCCAACATTACACTGCATTGCTTACTGTGGCTATATTGTAAGCCTTAATAACAAGTAGAATAATTCCTCCTACTTTATTTTTCTTTGTCAAGAATGTTTCAGCCTCTGAAACATTCTAGGGCCTGTGCCCTTTCACATAAATTTTACAATAAGCTTTCCTGTATCCTCAACAACAACAAAAAAATCTTGCTTAGATTTTGTTAGGAACTGCATTAAATCTGTAGGTCAATTTGTGCAGAATTTAAGTCTTTATTATGATGAGGCTTGCAATACATACATACCACATGTCTCTCCATTTGTTTAGGTCTTCTTTGATTTTTTTAATCAACATTTTGTGATTTCCAGCATACATGTTTTGTTAAGTATATACTTAACCAATTTGGGCGAACAATTTTAAATGCTGTTGTGTTATTAATTTTGCTTTCTACACAGCATTTCCATTATTAGCATATAGAAATGTGGTTGGTGTTTGCGGTGATCTTACATCCTGTGACATTGCTGAGCTTACTGATTAGTTCTAGGAGTTTTTTGTAGATTCCATGCTATTTTCTCCATAGACAACTATGTTATCTGCAAATAGGGGTGACTTTATTTCCTCTTCTCCAATCTGTATGCCTCTTTTTCTTTTTCCTGCTTTGCAGAATTGAATGGAAGTAACTTCCAGCCTTATGCTGAATAAGAATGAGAATAAATGCCTTGCCTTTTCCCAGTCTTAAAAGGAAATGGTTCAGTCTTTTACCGTTAAGTATAATGTTAATTGTAGGGATTTTTGTACGTGCTCTTTAGTAAGTTGTGATCATTCCCTGCTATTTTTAACTTCCTGAAAGTTTTTATCATGAATAGGTGTTGGCTTTTGTCAAGTTATATGATTATATGAGTTTTCTTCTTTAGCATGTTTAAATGGTAGATTACACTGGTTAATGTTCAAATGCTGAACCAGCCTTGTATCCCTGGAATAAACGAGATATATTTGTTACAGTGTGCAATTATTTATATACATTGTTGAATTTGGTTTGCTAATATTTTGTTGAAGACTTTTGTGTCTAAGTTGATGAGAGATATATAGTTTTTGGTTTTTGTACTCTCTGTCTGCTTTTGGTATCAAGATTTTAATACTGGCCTCATGAAATCACTTGGAACACATCTCTTATATTTTCTGGGAGAGATTGGCAGAATTTGTGGTGTTTTTCTTTTTGTTTTTTAATTTCACAGAATTCTCTGGTAAAAGCATCTGCCCTAGAGATTTCTTTTGTGGGAAAATTTAAATTACAAATTCAATTTTTGTGATGGTTATAGGGCTATTCAGATTGTCTGTTTCATCTTGGTTTAGCTTTGATACATTGTAGGCTTTGAGGAGTTGCTCCATTTCTTCTAAGTTGTTAGATTTATGAGTATAAAATTATTCAGAATAATTGTTTTAATGGTTCCAGTATCTGTAGCAATATATCTTATTAAGTTTATATCACCGATGATCTGTATATTCTCTCTTTTATACATATTGATCTTGCAGGAGGTTTATCAGTTTTATTGAAAAAACAAATTTTATATCATTTATTACCTCTGTTGTTTCCTATTTTCAATTTCATTAGTTCTATTCCTATCTTTATTTCCTTCCTTCTTCTTTCTGTGGTTTATTTTTTTATTCAGTATCAAGTTTTGTGGAGTAGGTATTTAAGTTACTAACTTGAGACCTTTCCTCATTTCCCATATAAGCATTTAGTTCTATACATTTTCCTCTAAAATCTTTTAAACTGTTTCCCTCAAATTTTGATATGTTGTGTTTTTATTTCATTCAGTTTTGTGTATTTCAGAAATTTTCTTGGAGACTTATTCTTTGACATATGGATTATGTAGAAGTGTGTTGTTTAATATTCACATTTTTAGAGATTTCCTGTTGCCTTTATGTAATGTATTTCTAGTTTGATTCCATTATTGTACGATAACACACTTTGATTCATATCAAGCTTTAACACTCTTCTGAGTTTTATTTTAGTTACGGCACAGAAAATGGTTTAATCTCGGCTAATTTTCCATGGTTGTTTGAAAAAAAAAAAGTGTATTTTCTTCTCGTTGGGTGGAGTGCTCTACATCTGTTAAGTAGATTCTTTTGGAGAATTACATTGTTCAGACTGTATCTTTGCTATTAGTTCTATCACTTGTTCAGGGTGTATTGAAGCCCCTATCTATAATTGTAGATTTGTCTGTTTTTCTTTTCAGCTCTGTCAGTTTTTCTCTTATGTATTTTATGCTCTGTTGTTGTGTTAATACACATTGATTTTTTCACACATATTTAGGATTATGGATTTATACTGTTTGCAGTTTGCTCAAGCTTCTTGGATTTGTAGGGTTGTTTATTACACCAAATTTGGTAAGTTTTTGCCATTACTTTTTTTTTTTTTTTTTTTTTTTTGCGGTACGTGGGCCTCTCACTGTTGTGGTCTCTCCCGTTGTGGAGCACAGACTCCAGACGCGCAGGCTCAGCGGCCATGGCTCACGGGCCCAGCCGCTCCGCGGCATGCGGGATCTTCCCGGACCGGGGCACAAACCCGTGTCCCCTGCATCTGCAGGCGGACTCTCAACCACTGCGCCACCAGTGAAGCCCGCCATTACTTTTTCACATACCCTTTATCTCCCTTTTTCTTTCTCCTCTCCTTCTGAGACTCCGATGTAAATGTTGGATTGTGTTTTATTGTCCCACAGGTCCTTGAGGCTTTGTTCACTGTTGTTATTTTTTATTCTGTTGTTCTATCCTCAGATCACCGACTGGATCCTTTGTCAATTTCACTCCACTATTGAGCTCATCCAGAGAGGATTATGTTGTTTTCTTTTGATTATTTTATTTTTTAGTTCAATAATTTTCATTTATTATTTTTGAAACTTCTGTTTCTTCTTTGAGATTTTTTTAATACTTTTTCATTTGTTTCAATAGACTTTTTACTGGGCTATTCAAACACTTTAATGATGGTTGCTTTTGAACCTTGTCAGATGAGCTAAACATCTGATTTATCTCAGCATTTGCAGCAGTTGATTGTCTTTTCTCACTTAAGTTGTAAGCGCTGGTCCCTGGCGTGATGGGTTATCTTTTATTATTGTATCCTGAATATTTTATCATTGTAGAGGGAGACTTGGGCTATTTACGTATTTCATTTTAGCAGGTGATCACCCTTTCTAAGTTTATTGTGATGGTCTGGCCTGACTCTGTAGGCTTCTGTTCCAATGACAATTTAGTTTTCAGAGCCTCTGAAGTGTTATTTTTGTCTGCTTGGCTTATCTAGTGCTGCTGGGCTCCCACTGATCCCTGCTGATGTTGTCAAGTCCAGGTTCCCGTGTGTGTCTCAGTGAGCAATGGCTGCGGTGGTAGTTCCCT
The DNA here is from genome assembly GCF_005190385.1 of Monodon monoceros. NCBI lineage: Eukaryota > Metazoa > Chordata > Mammalia > Artiodactyla > Monodontidae > Monodon > Monodon monoceros. Next base: position 3,926,580 of record NW_021703770.1, on the reverse strand, counting down.
ACAGATGCACCTCAGTTACCCCAGTGATAATTGGTGGGGAGAGTTTTTGGGTTCCTGCGGGAAAAGAGGTTTGCTATACCAGGGCACTTCCTGTGCCTGGGCCCCTTTTTCAGTTCCATCAGCCTGCCTAAGTGTCTCCTAGTGGAAAAGAGGAGTCTTAGACCCAGCAGGACAGAGTACTTCCCTTGGCCACTTAATTCTGGTTGGGCTCCCACTCAGTCCCTCTTGGTAGTGATGTCAGATTCATATGTTGATGTCAGAAGGACTCATGTTCAATCTGGGAAAAGAACAAGCCCACCTGGGCTCCCTTTTTTAGAGAGTATTAAATCTTTGAAGACACTTGGAATGAGAATTTCACTATTAAGACCAGCCAGACTAAGCATTGGTTCTGTCCATAACAACAGCCTAAGTTAGCAACAGAGTCGTGTTTTTCTCCATGATAATTCTGATGGGTGCAGAAGGTGTCCTGTGGGAAACCATAGTGTAAGAAAAGCTAAAGGTACGTGAGAGACAGTGCTGTACAAGGAAGGATGGACAGATTCTGTAACAGGTAGACGTGGGTTTAATTCTCAGCTCTGTTGCTTATGGGCAGTTAACCTTGGACAAATAAGTGAGGTCTTATGTCTCTTTCCAAAGCCCATGGGCTCAATGATTAGGTGCTATAGTCCTCCATGGTCATGACTGTATTAGTTAGTAGAGGCCATGTGGCAGTAACAAATAAATCCAAAATAAAGATGCTTGAAGAACAAGAAGTTGATTTATTTCTCATTTCACAGTCTAGGGAAGAACTCAGTCCCTACTGTGATCATTCATAGATCAGAGTCAACAGCCGTTCTTCTGTCTTCACCGAGGGGCTTCCCAGATCACCCTGAGCATTAACACTACAGTCAGCTGGAATCTGGAAATTCCCCCAGGAATTTCCTGGAGGATCACCATGAGAGTATTTTTATGGGCCAGGCCTGTACATGGCACAAATAATTTCCCTTCACATATCACTGGAGAGGGCTTAGTCACATGGCTACCCGTAACTGCACATGAAGCTGGAAAATGCAAATATAGCTGTGTGCCCAAGAACAAAGGAAATAAAAAACAGATTTTAGTAGATAGCTAGTAGGCTCTTCCACAGAAGCCCATGATGTATACTAAAGATGCAAAGACATTGAGACATGGACCTAGAGCTCCAGCAGCTGACAATCTAGAGAAAAAAAGTCATTTAATGTCCATTATGTGCAATGATGAAGTAATAGATGACACATTTACTTATTTGTCATGTTCCTGGTACTGTGCTCTGTGCTTTACATAGGGTTTTAGAGTATTTTCTTTAAAACATGTAGAAGAGGAGGCAGTTGTATAGTAGAAATATACAGAAACTTGGGACTTTGAAACTGAACTGGTTTAACCTCTCTCTCTTTCTCTCTCTGCATATATTCATATATTACTTGACCATTTTATTTGCCAATCCCCTTTTTGTTTGTAGAATTAAATAAGATACTGTGTGTAAGGGACCAGTACTCTTGCTTTGAACACTGTGAGATTATGTGGCAAAGGAAGGTAGCTAGTATTTAAATTGTCGTGCTCCCCATTCCATACTGTAAAACTGCCTTTAGAAAACAGTTATCTTAACAAGAACAACATTTTTCAATTCTCCTTGTAGTCATAGGAAGCATGGAGGTCATGCAAGCGTTCTAGTCAAAAACATGTGAGCATAAGTCATGTGTGTCACTTCAGGGCAGTGACTCAACAAAGTAGGTGGGATTCCTCTCTCACTCCCATCTGCCTACTGGATAGAAACATTCAGGCCCTAGAATGACAGAGTCACAGGATGGAAGGACCAGGTCCCTGAGCCACCATGGAGAGAAAAACAACCTACTAACCAGAAAAATATCAGTGTAGAACTGTGTACAAAAGAAAGAAACTTCTATGATGTAAGCCACTGACATTGTGTAGTTACTTTCATTGAGCGGTGCTACTGAGACTGATACAGTATTGAATCAAAGTTAAAATACAACAAAAATAATAGCGATACATCAACTATTAGTTCTACTGTGTTTATTTTTTTGGGTGTCAGGGGTCCTGACAAGACAATAACATGCTTAAACTTTACCTACAGCTCTTAAAGATATTTACCATTTCCGTTCCCATTGTCCCCATATGCTGCCCCCCTCCCCTACCTAAGTCTACCCTTCACCTAAGAGGGCATTTTGTTCTGAGAATTCCCACCCACTGCTGTCTCCATCCCCTCAGGAAATTCAAAGCTTTATAAAATAAGTTTGGTTTTTGACTTTAAAAATATTTTTACTCCAGATACTGCACTCGCTTTAGAGACATAACTCTGAGCAAAGAAACAAATCTGGCTTGTCTTCTCACCCATCTTACATTTCAGTGACAGAGAAGGAGATTAACCAAAAAAGCCACACACTCAATTATTTAGATACAAGGCCCACAGCAGACACTGTCATGCCTCACACATCTTTACTTTCATGAGGTCATAAATCATGCCTGTAGTTCAGGGATTCAGCCCTTTTCAAAGCTAGTGCAAAAAACAACAATAAAATTATCCAGATTAGGCATATTCATTAACACTAATTTTAGGGAAGACCATCACAGCTAATGACTTTCTACGGATTAATCAGTAATAAAATTAGGGTATTGGATTTTAAAATGTACTTGGCTGACATATTTTGTCAAGGGTAGCTGGGAAGTAATTATTTATTTTGGTTTCATCGTTCATTCTAATAGGAGTTTCCAACCGTGGGATGAATTCTAAGTAATAACAGTGGTAATGAGGCGTTTGGTATGCATCTGGGATGTGTCATTTCTGCCTGATAAATCGGGGACTTATTATAGCATTTTCTCCAGGTCTGTGAACCTGGGGGTAAAGTCAACAGTGTAAGCTGAGTAGGTTGTAAGAGGCCCTTCTTGGTTTATTCCCCCATGCTGCAACTCCATCTCATCTAAGTTTACACCTCTAGTTCAAAAGTTCGGTCTTTCTCAGGATGCTTCTTCATTTTAGGCCATTTTTATTGATGGTTTAACCCGGGAAATATTCTCCATTATAGAGCGACTCTCAGGCTTGTATCTGTACTGTTATGACCACCAGGCACAGTTCCCAACCCAGAACCATCTGTACACCCACTCTTCTCATCACCAGTGTTTCTTTGATCCAAGGCCAGTTTCCTCTTTCATACCCACGGCTAAGTGTTATCAGTGGAATCTAAAAAAAAAATGGTACTGATGAACCTAGTTGCAGGGCAAGAACAAAGAGGTAGACATAGAGAATGGACTTGAGGACACGGGGTGGGAGGGGGAAGCTGGGGCGAAGTGAGAGTAGCATCGACATATATACGCTACCGAATGTAAAGTAGCTGGTGGGAAGCAGCCGCACAGCACAGGGAGATTGGTTCCATGCTTTGCGATGACCTAGAGGGGTGGGATAGGGAGGGTGGGAGGGAGGCTCTGGAGGGAGGGGATATGGGGACATGTGTAGGTATATGGCTGATTCGCTTTGTTGTGCAACAGAAACTAACACAGTATTGTGAAGCAATTATACTCCAATAAAGATCTGTTAAAAAAAAGACCAAAAAAAATTCAGCTTCTGAGACGTGATCACATGGAAACATTCATTGTTCTAAAATGAAGAAACAGAGCAGTTTCACACAAAGAACATGAGACTGTAAAGCATATGACAAGTAATGCTTAAGTAAAGCTTTAAATAACTCTTTGTGCCACTTATCTAATCCCTTCTCAGCTTTCAGGGTCCTTGCAATGCCTCCTGACCCATCAGTGCCCCTTGTCAGAATCAATCCCATCTCTTCCTAAAGTCACAAAGTTGCTGAGATGCATATCTAATGATCACACACTGTAGCATTTCATTTATACTTTTTCTAAGAGAAAAACTAGGCCTGATATAAAAACTTGCATAATCATGTTTTCCAAGTATAGTGAAGCAAAAACAGCTTTTGGTTGAGTGAGTGGTGCAAGGAGGAAACTTAATTGGAAATGTTTGTTCACTCATTTCTCTGCTTATTATTTATTAATCAGTATCTGGTGGGTTAAATATTCAGTTAAGTAGTATATTAACTCACAATTAAGTACTGAAGTCACTGACTCAAAATAGAAATTGTGTGTTGTCAAAATTACCTTTGAAAAATCTTTAATATATAACCAACAAGGACCTACTGTATAGCACAGGGAACTATACTCAATATTTTGTAATAACCTATAAGGGAAAGGAATATAAAAAAGAATATATATATATATAACGGAATCACTTTGCTGTACACCTGAAACTAACACAACATTGTAAATCAACTATACTTCAATTTTTAAAAAAATTTAAAAACATAAAAAAGAAAATAAAATAGAAAAATCTTTAATTCCCTAGGAAATTTTGACTTTCAGTAAGTCAAACCCAAGCAGATTTTCTTCCAGGGTTGGAACAGATGCTTCTTTGGCTGAATACTCTATACTCCATAACAGCGGTCCCCAACCTTTTTGGTACCAGGGCCCGGTTTTGTGGAAGACAGTTTTTCCACGGACTGGGGTGGCGGGAGGAGGGGAATGGTTCAGGCAGTGATGAGAGCGACGGGGAGCGACGGGGAGCTGCAGATGAAGCTTTGCTCGCTCGCCCGCCACTCACTTCCTGCTGTGCAGCCCAGTTCCTAACAGGCCTCCTACGGCACCAGTCTGCCACCTGGGGTTTGGGGACCCCTGCTCTATAATATAACTAAATTTTATTGAGTGTGTACTATATTCTAGGTCTCTTAATATTTATCACCTCATTTACTTCTCTCAAGCACCCTATGAACAAGGTGCTGCAAAACATGTCATACTTTACACGTGAAAAAGCTAACGTAAGTAGACATTAAATAGATTTCTCAAGGCCATAATTCCAATGAGTGCTAGGAATGGAATTTGAACCTACAGTTTTGTTGAAACTAAAACATAACCTCTTTCCTCTACTTGTTGACAAAGACTGAAACAAATTGAATATTGGCAATGGAAAACCAATCGCTACCACTGTATTACTGGTCATGGATTCAAAAATACAGGGAACTCTTGGGAGTGTGACATGCTCCCTTCACAGCATACTGAAATCTTTTTTTTTTTTTTAACATCTTTATTGGAGTATAATTGCTTTACAATGGTGTGTTAGTTTCTGCTGTATAACAAAGTGAACCAGCTAAACATATACATATATCCCCATATCTCCTCCCTCTTCCATCTCCCTCCCACCCTCCCTATCCCACCCCTCTAGGCGGTCACAAAGCCGATCTCCCTGTGCTAGGCATCTGCTTCCCACTAGCTATCTATTTTACGTTTGGTAGTGTATATATGTCCATGCCACCCTCTCACTTCGTCCCAGCTTACCCTTCTCCCTCCTCGTGTCCTCAAGTCCATTCTCTACATCTGTGTCTTTATTCCTGTCCTGCCCCTAGGTTCTTCAGAACCATTTTTTTTCCCCTTAGATTCCATATATATGTGTTAGCATACGGTATTTGTTTTTCTCCTCCTGACTTACTTCACTCTGTATGACAGACTCTAGGTCCATCCACCTCACTACAAATAACTCAATTTCATTTCTTTTTATGGCTGAGTAATATTCCATTGTATATATGTGCTGCATCTTCTTTCATCTAAATGCTCCTGTAATTTTAGCTCTATGCCACTGCTCTCCTTCTCACATGGGTTCTTCCATTGGAAGTTTTCACCTAAAACTCTCCAATATTAAAAGAGTAGCAACAAACTTTTTTGACTTCACATTCTGCTCCAGTGACCTGACTCCTTGGAAGAGCAGTCTTCATACCTGAGTCATTCACTTATTTTTATGTGTTCTTTAACTGCCTCTAATCTGACTTCCGATTCACTCATTTTATTTAACAACTCCCAATACGGTAAGCAGTAAGGTGGCAAGGGTTCGTGTTACCATGTTTACTGAGCATAATTTAGACTTCATTTTTGTTCACTGCTTGCCCTTTAAAGTGTTTTATCCTTTATCCCTTTTGCCACAGCACCAGTTATACTGAACACCCACTTTTAGGACTTACTTATCCATATGGCTAAATGCACATCTAGTTGTTGGTTTTAACTGCTGTGCATAATCCAGTAGGTGTTTGCAATCTTTTACTTATATGTTCCCATAGTCATGAACAGGTAGGTTGTCAGAAGGTCCTTGCTATCAAAAACCATGCTGCATCTAATGGACCAGTGGGAATTTCTCAAGAGTATATAAGCAGGGTGGAATTTCTGGTTTATGGAGCATATGCATGCTTGATTTCCCTAAATCGTGTTCGAGTGATAATTAGAAAGCATGTATATGCTAATTTCCATGGACATTTCTGTCTCCCTTTTATCTTTGCCAACACTTGGTTTGATCCTGCTTTTTAATTGTTTGAAAGTATTAAGGGTATAAAGAGGTATTTCACTAGTGTTCTCATTTTTATTTGTCAACCACAGTGGAGTTGACTATATCATTTTATTCTTCTCAGCCATTGATCTCATCCTTTGGTAAATGTCTCCACCATATGCCTTGTCCATTGTTCTATAAACTTCTCTTTTTACTTTTTCTCTCTCAGGCCATCTCACCAATGGTAACATTTTCAAAACATATCTTTTTTCAGATGCTTCCTAAATTTGTATTGCTATCCCAAACTGCTTTCTAAGTTCCAGATCCAATTCCATACTTGACCATTTCACATAAATGTGACTCAGCATATCCAAGACTAACTGATGCTCCTATGACCCTTCTCTGCATTACTCTAGGCCTTATCTGGTGTTTCCCATCCCTGAGTACCGTCACTTGTGTGACTCAGGGGTCCTTTTCAACATTTTCCTTTTCCTTTTTCCTCATATTTGTTGTACACCAAGACCTGCTGATCTTATTTGTGATCTCTCCAGTTCATCTAATTATATGTTCCTCAACTTCATTTGCCCTAGATAAGGATAACTCTGCTATTTCTCCTCAGCAATTACAATTTGGTTACCCTTATCCATTCTTGATTGCCTTAAATATATTTCCCACATTGAAACCATATAATACTGAGTGTTTCTCCCCCGATGGAAAACAAAACAAAGCAAACAAACAAAAAACAGTTGCTCCCGTTGTTTTGGGGACACAAGCCAAGTGTTTTAAACTTTCTGCAAGAGCCTGCATGGTCTGATTCTGCTTACAGCTCTGGCTGCATCTTCTAACCCTGCTGTAACTGCCTTTGCTCCCCCACTCTTATCATAGATTCAACTCTTTCCTCATGCAAATACTGTTTCAAAATATTACTTTTTCAGAGAAGATTTCTCTACATCCTCAGTCCTTATTACAGACTCTCAGAATAATGTATAGATTCCTTGCAGATTGATTACCTCTTTGTAATTATGCCTCTATTTGGGTAATTATTTGATTAATATTTCTTTCTGTTATTTTTCAAGAGATCATATACCACAGATTTTTGTCTTCCAAAGCATGGTGTCAGATACACAGTGGACACTCAATATACATATGCTGTATGGATTAATACATTTTGTTTTTATAAGTGTGTGTGTAGGGGTGTGTGTGTGTGTATTAATTTTAGAGCAGAATGCGTGGAATTATTAATTATGGTTATAAGTAGTAAGATTATGAGTATTTTTTAGCTAGCTGTATGTATTTTTCCCCTACACTGTGTAATAAAAATGTTAAAGCAAAGCAAATTATTTCTAAAGAACCAATATTTAAAATATATTTTTCTGAACCTCTCTTTTCTGCATTTTCATTTTCTTTCAAAATATAAATTCCTTGGCTTTCTTCTACTTCTACTTCTGTAATCGAAGACTGTAAATCTGCTTTCTAATAACTCTCAAGGGAGCAGCATTGAGAAGTATTGGATAGTAAGCTAATTAACTAGTTTCATGTTACTTGTACTGACTAATTGCTTAAAATCAATTAGCCAATTGGAAAAAAAATCAATGATTTCTTTGAAAGAGTCATAGGGGGATAGTAGCATGCTTTTTTTCCCTGCATGAATTATTAGCTTTTTTTAAAGAGAGAGTTATTTGTTTAAAAATAAAATGATTTGGGGGCAAAATAAATAGAAAATTTAACCCTTTTAACCCAAAATAATATTGATGATATTTATGTAAGCATACTTCAAAAGAGATAAATTTTTTCTTTCAATGTATTTTATCCTCTTAAAAATTGTTCAAGAATGCAAATTAGACTTTATTTTCTTTATATTTCTCAGTTATCTGATTAACTTTGGATCATGTGATAAAGACTGGGTACAGCAGGGAATAACCCAGGTCTTTTGTTTGATAGGCCGACCCCTTTTTCTGTATTTGGTATTTTATTATCTAGAGAGCATTTTTCCCTGGAAGTCTGAACTACTCACTGTAAGGTGTTCTGGAGACACCAGCCAGGGACACATTCCACTGCCCTAATAAAACAACTGGCATTTACTAAACATGTCATGACTTGGAAGGACTGTGTTACGTTTCCATATGACCATTTCATGTAAGTGGTATTATTTTTACAGTACAGTTGAGGAAACTAGATCCAAGACAGCTTAACTATTCCAGCCAAGCTTACACAGATAATAAATGGAAAAATCAGTATTCAACAATTACGTTCTACACTTTCGGCAAAATTACTGAGGATAAATTAGCTCACCTAGTGTGGAGAGACAGGAAATGAACAGATACCAAGTCTGGGACCTTTAGCTCTCAAAATATGTGTCTCAATTCTGCAACTGCATTTCAGCAACAGTTGCTCAGCACACACTGTGTGAAGCAGCATTAGATGCGTAGAAGATGGACCTGTCCTCAGAAGAATCTCAGAATCCATTTGTAGAGACACTGGGTCATGAATGTCTCCCATATAATGAGATTAATGCATACTAGACATAAATAAAAAGTTCTTTGAAACCAGAAATGTGGTGGTAACTAATGCAGCCTGGGAGGATGAGAAAGATTTAATAAAGACAACGGTTGGCCTAGAGTCATAAAGGAAAGGAAACTTTTTGTTGTAAGAGGAGAGGAGTAATTCCTAATTAATAAGAAAAGGCATGCAACACAAAAAGGTATTAAGACTGTGGTTTGTTATTAAATGGGAGAAAAAGTAGTTTGTGGGTATTGTAAAAAAATTAATAAACAGAAGCCTCAATAAATAGAGTTGAGAGACCAGAAGGGGGAGTTCTCATGCCCTGTGAAGATAGCAGATCCCAACAGATGGAAGAAAGACTCCTCTTCTTTCCTGGCAAGTCTCAGCCAGTGAAAAGCCATGGACTCTGTTCACTGTAGCCATCCAAAACTCTTTTTCCTCTCTATAAAAGTGTTCTTCCCTTGCTTTGTGGGGACTTGCATGTGGCTTGCCACGGTTGCAGAGCCCGAATTGCAGTTCTCTGCTGATCTCAAATAAACCCATCTTTGCTGGAGAAATATCTGGGATTGCTCATGACAGGGTATTTAAGGAGATGCTATAATTGTGAATATTGGCTCTATCTTTTAAAAGTAAGCTTGCTGTTCAACAGGCAAAATTACGTGAAAAACCCTGCAAAGGGCCACTGAAAACCTCATGGGATTGGATTACCATTTTCTCTGAGAGTAGAATCTTAGTACTGTGATTAGGTGAGAAATCTTTGAAATTGAGGGCTGGCAAATCTAAGAAACCTGAGTGACCCTGAGTTTCCCAAGCTGTGTGACCTTGGGAAAGTCACTTGAAATCTTTAAGCCTTTGTTGCCTTAACCAATAAAATGTGTCATGATAATCAGATGGTGTTGAAAAACTCCCTGGAGGGTTTAGGATACAAAAGGATGACTCAACAATTGAGCTTCCATCCTTCTTGATTTTAACATGGGATTTTGATTCTCTTAGATTTGATGCTTCTCAAGAAGAAATGTTATATTTCTGTATACTTTTTTTTACTTCAAATTGTTTATAAGCACCCAGAGGTTTGAGGTGATACTTTGGTCATCATTGTGCCTCTAATAAGAAAGTAGCTGACCCAGAGTAAAAACTCATCATGAGTCTATTCGTTCAGTGATGAATTAGAGACGGCTTACTTAAAATGAGCAATACAAAGTTTAGTCTTGTCATTTGGGAATTTTTTCTAGGTTAGAGACTGCCTGGACTGCTTAATAATCTCATTATGTGTAGAGAGAAACATTACAAGAGGATTTAGCCATTTAAGTTTCCCCAGGGCAACCAAAGATATAGCAGCTTCTTACAAAATGTACTTCTGCTTGAATGTAAAAGAAGATCCATTTGGGGCATACTGCTGATTATGTATTAGAAAAATTAGCACTCATCTCTTCCTCAGATGTTGCCTTAATAGAGACAACAACAATAATAATACCAACATTTCAGAAGTATATTAGGAGAAAACACTGTGAGCAGAGAAACCTGTATATTATTTATTCTACTATGTTATGTTCCCCTGAAATCTGTATATCCATTACAACAAGTTTAATTCTTATCCCAGCAAAAGAAAAATGGATACCACATAGACAAAAATATCAATGAACAAGTTTACATCCCAAAGTGACTTTCTTTAAACATTACTAAGAAAAATAAGACTCGAAATTCAAGCTTTATAGAAAGAAAAACAGTTGCTTTCTGATATTCTAACCATTCCTTTTATGTATCAAGTATCCGGGATATTAGATTCCTATACTACGTAACAAATTATAACAAACTTAGTGGCTTAAATAATGCCCATTTATTATTTCATAGTTTTTCTGTGTCAGGAATCTTGGCAAATCTTAACTGGGGCCTATGTTCAGGGTCTGTTGGGCTACTATCAAGGCGTTGTAAACATCAGATTTTCATTGGAGACTTGATAGGGAAGGACTGGAAGAATCTTCTTCCAAGTTCACTCAGGCTGAAGGCAGGATTCATTTTCTTTCAGCTGTAAGATGGATTGCTCAGGCTTCCTACTGGCTGTTGGCTGGAGGCTGTCTTAATGTCCTAGTGGTAGCAGTTTCCTGCCATGTGTTCCTCTCCATAGGAAGTTCACAACATGGTAATTTGATTCATCAAGCCCATTTTTCTTTAGCCCATTTTTAAGATCTTTTTACACTGGTTGTTAGCAATTCGATTAGGATTAACTTGGTTTTGTTTGCTTTGTTTTTATCCCTCTTAAGATTCTTTGAGCTTCTTGGATCTGTAGGTGTATAGTTTTCATCAATCTTTTTGCCTCATTTCTTCAAAAATTTTTGCTCCCAACTCTCTTCTCTCTTTATGGTATCCCTGTTGTACATATGATGAAATATTTCATATTCTATTTCATTCTTTAATTTGGATAATTTCTATTGTTATAACCTCATGTTCATTTATATTTTCTTCTGCAGTGTCTAATCTTTTAGTAATCCCACCTAACTAGTTTTTAAATTCAGATACTGTATTTTTCAAAAGTAGAAATCCTACTTTGTTCTCTTTATATCTTTTGATTTGTCTTCTTTATATGCTTATTTACTTCTACATAATTAAATCTAATCACGATAGCTATTCTAAAATCCTTGTCTATTAAATCTATCATTTCTGTCACCTTTGAGTCTATTTCTATTAGCTATGGATCACTTTTTCCACTTCTTGTCATGTCAAATGATTTATTTTGATCACAGCCATTTGGAATTCTACATTTTTTTTTTCATGCTGTATTTTGTTGTATTTCTTTGTACCGTGTTGGACTTTGTTCTGACAGGAAAGTAAGTTACTTGTGGATCAGCTCAATCACTTTGAGACTATTTTAAGCCTTGTTAGATTGTTAGAGTGAGTTTAATGGAGTTTTACTCTGGGTCTTCTTTATCTCTGTTACTAAAGAATGATCCCTCCAGCATCCTTATTGGGTGTGCTGATATTCAACAAAGACTCTTCTGGCTGGTTGGAATTCATATGTCTCCCAGCCCTTCAATATTTTGGAATCATACCTGGCTCAGAAGTATAACACTCTTCTTTTTTTTTTTTTTGGCCTCACTGTGAGGCATGTGGGATCTTAGTTCCTTGACCAGGGATCGAACCTGCACTCCCTGCAGTGGAAGTGCAGTCTTAACCACTGGACCACTGGGGAAGTCCACACTATTCTGTTATTAGCAGCTCTTTCTCGGTGTAACTCCCTCCTCTCTGGTATTTTGCCACCACCTCTTACTCCTTATTTCAATCTCTGCCTTTTCAATTCAGCAAGACCACTGTGCTCTCCTTGGTATTCTGCTTGCACTGTGTTCTAGAGATATCTCCAGGCAGAAAACCACCTTCTTTGTTTCCTTTCCTTTAGAGGTTTGTTTGTTTGTTTGTTTGTTTACCTCCCTCATTCTTCATGTTCAAAACTTCTTGATTTCTGTTCATCCAGGTCCAGAATTGAATATTAATTTGTTTATGGAAAATTGTATTCTCTTCAGCTTCTTTCCCCTCCATTTTATCTTTTAGGCTCCTTTGATCTACCGTGTAAGTTAATGACTTTCCCCTGCATTTTATAAAAGAAAATAATACAAAAGTATATTTGAGTTGGAGACCTGGATTTGAACGTTTTAAGTCTGCAAAACATGTTTTCTTACTCCAAGTCTAGTATTTCCCCGTTACATCAAGTCTTCTTTAAATATCTGTTTAGTTTGTAAAAGATAAAAACTGAAGGGCCAAGCTCCCCTGTCTCAAACCGTCCTGTTCTTACTGATGAGCATCCTTGACAGTTTTGAGGAGAGCAATTTAATTCTGTTTAGACTCCCCACTTAACACCCCCTCCAACTCCCCCAGGGACCAGTAAGTTCATTAACTCTTCAGAGTTGGTCTAGCACACATTGGCTGACCTAGTTTCTCTCTCCTGTGGCTTTTTGGTAAATGTCAAGGACCACTCCACAGATGATCAAGGAGGTCTGCTGCAAAGACCCTAGCAGAGATGGATCAAAACTGTAACTTGAACCTTTGTCTTCTGCAATAACTCAGTCTACCAGGGAAATAAACCCGTGTCAAATGTCTCCCCAGTGGAGTGTAGAGATTAATACCTGCTCTTTTCAATGGGACCAAACTTAATAAGCAAAATAGCTTAAAATTAATTGTTATTTTCCCTTTAAGTAAATATTAATTGAATGTTTTGTATGTGTACGTTTCTTTAAATATTGATTGATTTAATATTTGAACCACACAAAGCAGCCATGCTTTATCTTCATATTTTCCGTGAGAAAATCTGATATTCCGAGACAGAAAAAGTATTTCCCAGTTACACAGCTAATAAGTGTTGGAGGAGACATTTACAACTCAACTGAAAAGGAGCCTTCCTTGTTCTTTGTTTTCCTAGGTTTCCCCAAATATCCCTGTATATATGTCCAGGATGTTAAAGTTACTGTGGTTGTTAGGGATTTTGAGTTATATATAATGAAAACCAAATCTGGCTATATTAAGCAAACAAAAAATTAAAAATCATTTAAAAATAATTTAAAGGCAACAAAGAACCAGGCTCAGAAAGATCAGCTGGAAATATATATCTGGGATCTGGGGAACAGGAACAGAAATCAACAAAACAGTGCTATCAGGTCACTGCCACGGGGACTTATTGGTCCCAGTCAAGTTTCATTTTGTTGTTGTTGTCTTATTACAAAGTAAGTATTCCAAACTCATAAAAAAGTGTACAAAATAATAAAATAGGTATTCACATACTTACCAGGTTTAATAAACTTTAATAGTGGGACATTTTTTTCTTCAAATATATTTTATTAAAAAATATTACAGACGTCGGACTTGGTGGGGGAGGACCCTGGGCAGGACAGAAGTCAGGGCAGCCTTGTCACCAGTGTGAAGGCGCAGGACCCCCTTCTTCCGCCTGCTCTCTTATCACGGTGTTTTAGGATTATTTAAAGGGTCTGGGACCTTCTTCCACTTGCACTTGTGGGGGTGTAGGTTGCAGGTGGGAGTGGTGGGTGCTGGCAGGGAGCCTGCCTCTCCCAGGTTCTCTCCAGGTTGCCTCCCCCTCCCAGGGCCTCCTTGGGGACCTTTGTAATTTGAGCCAATTAAAAACATGAACTCAAAAAAAAAAAAAATTACAGACACAACTAAATTCTCACCCTTTTAAACCTTTGTAAGGTTAAAGAGAGTCCTAAGGTTAATCTCTGTCCTGAAGTGGGTCTATAGCATCTCCATTCATGCTTTGTATTTTATTACATATTAATATCAATAAAATCTCAATAAGGGATTTATATTTTATAATTTTTACATTTATATAGATGTTACCAAACTGTATGCATACTTATCCAACTAGCTTTTTTCATTCAATATTATTTTTTTAAATTTTCACATGTAGGTTTTTCCTGGTCTCATTTTCACTCTTTCCCTAGTGTTTCATTGAATGAATCAATTTATTCATAGAATTCCCTATTGAAGAGAAAGGTAAGTCGTATCCGCTTTGTTTCCGCAGTGGCGGTGCTGCTCTGTCTTTATTCATAGGAGCCCCTCGAGAAGAGCACTGCGGGGCTGTTGAGCACACCCATCTCCACTTTACCAGATTCTGCCGAATTGCACTTCAACGTGCTTGTAACAACTAATATATCAGTTAGCAATCTGAATTTCTACTTTTCTATATTCTTATTAATATTTGGCAATTCAGTTCAATTCAGCAAATACTTACTGAGCACATACTACAAAGCTGATAACTCTTCAACATTTTCCAGAAATAATAGTAAACAGAAGCGATAAAAACGTGTGTCCTTACAAAACCTATACTTTGGTACGAAAACACATACAATAGCAATATAAATAAATAAAAAGGTTTTTGTTTTAAAGGATGATAAGTGTTATTATAGGGAAAGGCAGCTTTATGTGCTCAGTCTCTGATCCTCTCCCAGCCTTAGACCTGGAACACCTCCTAACCAAGAGCTAAAGAGCCCACAGTGCCTGTGTGGGGATATCTTTCTTCCTTACAGGACAATGAGTACTGTTTTTTTCCTCTGCTTAAAGTGTGTGTGTCATATGGCACCTGTACAACCCCATTGCTATGTCTGTCCTCTGTGGGGAGGGGCCAGAGTTCCTTCAGCTGGCAGTAGAGGGGTGCACATGGGCAAATTGGCCAGCTTTGGCTGCTTAGAAAGGTCCCCAGTGGGGGAGCGACACCCACTTTTGGGGCTGGTCTCGCTGGGTCTCTGTTCCATGTAGGTGGGGTGTCATTCCATCCAGTGCCTGACTGTGTTGTGCTCTCCTTGATGACCCTGATAGCAAAATGCAATGGGCCAGGGGTGTTTGGAGTCCTCTCTTGGGACTGATAACCAGTACAAGGTATTCTACCCCATGGTTATGGAGAAAATCAATGCAAGGCAAAGCAATAGAAGGTGCCAGAGGGAAGGTGAGATTGTATTTTTAAATTAACTGCTAAGGGAAGTTGTCACTGAGAACATAGCATACAAGCAGAGACCTGTTGACTTCACAGGGGTATAGGAGCATACCTTTTAGTCATCTAGGAGAAAAGCCTGCTAGACACAGGGAGGAGCAAATTAACTGAACTGAGACTGTTCCTGGACTTTTGTTTGTTTTTGAAGAAGCAAGGAGGCCAGTGGGGCTGTGAGTGAGCCAGAGCAAAAGAATAAAAAGAGAGTTATTTGGGGTTGTGTTAACCATCTTCAGGACCTTGGTATTCAGCTGAATGGGATGGGGATCTACTTCAGGTTTTTAAACACAGGAGTGATATGGTCTTATTTGACATTTAAAAGGACACCACTGGGACTTCCCTGGTGGCGCAGTGGTTAAGAAGAATCCGTCTGCCAATGCAGGGGACATGGGTTCAAGCCCTGGTCCAGGGAAGATCCCACATACCACGGAGCAACTAAGCCCATGCGCTACAACTACTGAGCCTGCACTCTAGAGCCTGTGAGCCACAACTACTGAGCCCACATGCCACAACTACTGAAGCCCACGTGCCTAGAGCCCATGCTCCACAACAAGAGAAGCCACCGCAATGAGAAGCCCGCGCACTGCAACGAAAAGTAGCCTCCGCTCGCCACAGGTAGAGAAAGCCCGTGTGCAGCAATGAAGACCCAACACAGCCAAAAATAAATAAATAAATAAATTTATATATATATATTAAAAAAAAGGACACCACTGGCTAGTATAATGAGAATAGATTCTAGAAGGACAAGATGGAATAAAAATGCCAATAAGGAGGGCAGGCAAGAGCAAATAATGTGTTGGCCTAATTGGCAACAGTGATGGTGATGAAAAATAGTTGGATATTAATGAACTTTTAAAAATTCGCCAACTGACTGACATGAATTGGCTTCTGATTGTTTTTGAATTTACATTTCTTTAATTATAAGTTTCAATTTTTTTCACCTATGACTTCTTTTTATATTCTCTCTAATCTATCAATACGGTTTCCTACTGATTTGTAGAGATAGTTTATGTATTCTTTAACTAAATATTTTAATTATATTCATCTCAAATATTATCTCCCAGAAGTGTGGATTATCTTTTCACTTATTTGTGAAATAAGTACATTTATATAGTCTTTACTTTTAATGTATTATTTAGTAATATTTTTCTTCTGTAATTCGTGAATTTAGTGAGTGATTTCCTCCTCTTATTTCTTCTTCCTTCTTCTCCTTCTCCTCCTCCTCCCCCCTCCCCCTCCGCTTCCTCCTCCTCCCCCTCCCCCCTCCTTCTCCTCCTCCTCATTGTTTTTGTTTAAATTGCTTGTGTTTTGGGTTTCATATTTTAGAAATTATTGCCTAATGTCAAAAAGGTTTACTCCTATGTCTTCTTCTAAGCGTTTTAAATATTTAGGTCTCTGTTTCACTTTGAGTTAAATTTGTATATGGTATGAGAAAGAAGTCCAAATTATTCTGTTGGTGTATGGATATTCATCTTTTCAAGCACCATTTATTAAAACACTCTACTTTCCCCCATTAAATTATCTTGACTTCTTTACTGAAAATTAATTGAAGGTAAAGAATGATGATGAAGATGAAATGTTCTGCATTCCGATGTTAGTCTCAATTACTGTAGTTTTGTAATAGCTCTTGAAATAGAGCAGTGTAAGTCTAAAAAATTTGTGCTTCCTTTTTAGCTACCCTCGTTCCCTTCCATTTTCATTTGAATTTTAGGGTTAGCTTTTCAGTTTCTGTGAAACAGCCAGCTGGGGTTCTGAGAGAGATTGATTGGATCTGTTGATGGACTTAGGGAGTAATGCCATCTTAGCACTATTAAATCTTCGGGTCCATGAACATGGTGTCTTTCTATTTATTCTGATCTTTATTTTTTTTTCAGAATGCTTTGTAATGTTCCGTGTATAATCCTCAAACTCCTTTTGTTCAATTTATTACTATTTTTTTCTTTTTGATACAATTATAAATGGAAGTATTTTTTTAATCACTAGCTTTCTTTTGATCAGTGTTTGCTTGATGTAGGTTTGGAGCTACTTTTTCTCACTGCCCAAGTATTAGACAATGCCAAACTCCTTGTTGTTGCCCAGGGAAAGTGGGTAGAATATCTCCAAACTGTTTTTAATTGGTAGTGCAGTGGCCTGAGCTCCTTCTTTGATCAACCCAAGGATTTGACTGGATGCAATGTGTAAGTTAGAACCCAGTAATAGCTAGTTCTTACTGGTGTAGTACCCCGCATCTCTTCATCCCCTCAGGGCTGCTTTAGCATTCATTGTAATGCTCAAGGCTGTGGTTGTCAATTTTCTCTTAATTTCTTGTATCTGAACTTTTCCTCCCCCCTTTACAATCTCCTCTATGCATTCAAAATAGTTTGCTATTTATCCAGAGCTTGAAGATTTTTATAGGGATGGTTTCCACTATTGGTTAGTCTGCCATTATATTAATGAAAACAAAATCTCCAGGGATTTTTATTATTCATTGTTACTTAACTTGAAACAGTACTGTGAGTCTAAGAAGAGAGAGTTCAATTTCTATAGACTAGTTTACTTGTTTACCTTTCCATGGGAAGGACACTTGTTTACCTTCCCATGGGGAGGACAGAACAACGTGTTTGAATGACTCATCATTAATGCAAAGTAGAGTTATTCCAAAAGGAAACAGGGACGCTGTTGACAGGTCTTTTCATGAGAACAAGAGGCTAAAATAGGTTATGAGGCAAAAACAATGCAGCTCCCTTCCAATAACAGAGACCGGAAGCATGTGGCTGCCTTTAGCAACAAGGGAACCCTTGATTTTAGCTGAGTATTTTTACATCCCAAGAAATGGGATTGTGTCTGTGAAGCAGAAGTGAGATATTGGAGTCAAAAGTGATATGCTAAAATATTTAGTCGTGAATGCACGTTTCTGCCCCACTGATCTTGGGCCTTATGTGTTGCTTTGCCAGGTACAATGTGACCAAAATTCATATGTGGTCATTCCAGTAGAGGCTTTAATAAACATATGCTTTGTTTTCCTGTCTTTCTCTCTGCCATAGCAAGTATCAATATTCCAGATTATGCTTCCTAGTGAGCCTTGGTTGTAGAGCGAGCATGATGCTGACCTGGGAGCAAAGACGCAGCCATTTTCCAGTGGATACCAAGCTTTAGCAAGAAGTACATCTTTGCTGTCTATGATCCACACAGATTTGGCAGTTTTTCACTACTCCAGGATCATAAAGCCATTAGAGACCACTACTGAGACAGAGGATTTTATGTGGACAATTGGCATTCTCTGCCATAGATGGGTACTGTATGATTACTCAGTTTTGGGTTTTTTTGAACAATATTCCTAAATGTGAAATATTCCTAAAATAAAATATATCATTTAGAGATGAGGAGTTCTAAATTCTACATCAGTTTTATTTAGCCAACAAATTGCATTATCAGAGTTATATAGTAAATACTCAATTCCATCCTCGATATTTTTTTTTGAATTTTATTTTACTTATTTTTTTAAACAGCAGGTTCCTCTTAGTTATCCATTTCATACATATTAGTGTATACATATCAATCCCAATCTCCCAATTCATCACACCACCACCACCCACTGCCGCTTTCCCTCCTTGGTGTCCATACGTTTATTCTCTACATCTGTGTCTCAATTTCTGCCCTGCAAACCAGTTCCTCTGTACCATTTTTCTAGGTTCCACATATATGCATTAATATACGATATTTGTTTTTCTCTTTCTGACTTACTTCACTCTGTGTGACAGTCTCTAGATCCATCCACGTCTCTACCAATGACTCAATTTTGTTCCTTTTTATGGCTGAGTAATATTCCAGTGTATATATGTACCACATCTTCTTTATCCATTCGTCCTTCAATGGGCATTTACGTTGCTTTTATGTCCCGACTATTGCAAATAGTGCTGCAGTGAACATTGGAGTTCAAGTGTCTTTCTGAATTATGGTTTTTTCTGGGTAATGCCCAGTAGTGGGATTGCTGGGTCATATGGTAATTCTATTCTTAGTTTTTTAAGGAACCTCCATACAGTTCTCCATAGTGGCTGTATCGGTTTACATTCCCACCAGCACTGAAAGAGGGTTCCCTTTTCTCCACACCGTCTCCAGCATTTGTTGTTTGTAGATTTTCTGATGATGCCCATTCTGACTGGTGTCAGGTGATACCTCATTGTAGTTTTGATTTGCATTTCTCTAATAATTAGTGATGTTGAGCAGCTTTTCATGTGCCTCTTGGCCATCTGTATGTCTTCTTTGGAGAAATGTCTATTTAGGTCTTCTGCGCATTTTTGGATTGGGTTGTTTGTTTTTTTAATATTGAGCTGCATGAGCTGTTTATATGTTTTGAAGATTAATCCTTTGTCCATTGATTTGTTTGCAAATATTTTCTCCCATTATGAGGGTTGTCTTTTCGTCTTGTTTGTAGTTTCCTTTGCTTTGCAAAAGCTTTGAAGTTTCATCAGGTCCCATTTCTTTATTTTTGTTTTTATTTCCATTACTCTAGGAGGTGGATCAAAAAAGATCTTGCTGTGATTTATGCCAAAGAGAGTTCTACCTATGTTTTCCTCTAAGAATTTTAGAGTGTCCAATCTTACATTTAGGTCTCTAATCCATTTTGAGTTTATTTTTGTGTATGGTGTTAGGGAGTGTTCTAATTTCATTCTTTTACATGTAGCTGTTCAGTTTTCCCAGCACCACTTATTGAAGAGACTGTCTTTTCTCCATTGTATATCCTTGCCTCCTTTACTACAGATTAGTTGACCATAGGTGCGTGGATTTATCTCTGGGCTTTCTATCCTGTTCCATTGACCTATATTTCTGTTTTTGTGCCAGTACCATATTGTCTTGATTACTGTAGCTTTGTAGGATAGTCTGAAGCCCAGGAGCCTGATTCCTCCAGCTCCATTTTTTTCCCTCAAGACCACTTTGGCTTTTTGGGGTCTCTTGTGTCTCCATACAAATTTTAAGGTTTTTTGTTCTACTTCTGTAAAAAATGCCATTGGTGACTTGATAGGAATTGCACTGTATCTGTAGATTGCTTTGGGTAATATAGCCATTTTCACAATATTGATTCTTCCAGTCCAAGAACATGGTATAGCTCTCCATCTGTTTGTATCATCTTTAATTTCTTTCAGCACTGTCTTATAGTTTTCTGCATACAGGTCTTTTGTCTCCCTAGGTAGGTTTATTCCTAGGTATTTTATTCTGTTTGTTACAATGGTAAATGGGAGTGTTTCCTTAATTTCTCTTTCAGATTTTTCATCATTAGTGTATAGGAATGCAAGAGATTTCTGTGCATTAATTTTGTATCCTGCAACTTTACCAAATTCATTGATTAGCTCTAGTAGTTTTCTGGTGGCATCTTTATGATTGTCTGTGTATAGTAGCATGTCATCTGCAAACAGTGACAGTTTTACTTCTTTTCAATTTGTATTCCTTTTATTTCTTTTTCTTCTCTGATTGCCATGGCTAGGACTTCCAAAACTATGCTGAATAATAGTGGTGAGAGTAGACATCCTTGTCTTTTTCCTGATCTTAGAGGAAATGCTTTCATTCTTTCACCACTGAGAATGATGTTTGCTGTCGGTTTGTGGTATATGACCTTTATTATGTTGAGGCAGGTTCCCTCTTTGCCCACTTTCTGGATAGTTTTGATCATAAATGGGTGTTGAATTTAGTCAAAAGCTTTTTCTGCATCTATCGAGATGTTCATATGGTTTTGCTTCTTCAATTTGTTAGTATGGTGTATCACATTGACTGATTTGCGTATATTGAAGAATCCTTGCATCCCTGGGATAAACCCCACTTGATCATGCTGTATGATCCTTTTAATGTATTGTTGGATTCTGTTTGCTAGTATCTTGTTGAGGATTTTTGCATCTATATTCATCAGTGATATTGGTCTGTAATTTTCTTCTTTTGCAGTGTCTTTGTCTGGTTTGGGTATCAGGGTGATGGTGGCCTCATAGAATGAGTTTGGGAGTGTTCCTTTCTCTGCAATTTGTTGGAAGAGTTTGAGAAGTATGGGTGTTAGCTCTTCTCTAAATGTTTGGTAGAATTCACCTTTGAAGCCATCTGGTCCTGGACTTTTGTTTGTTGGTAGATTTTTAATGACAGTTTCAATTTCATTACTTGTGATTTGTCTGTTCATATTTTCTATTTCTTCCTGGTTCAGTCTTGGAAGATTATACCGTTCTAAGAATTTGTCCATTTCTTCCAGGTTGTCCATTTTTTTTGGCATAGAGTTGCTTGTAGTAGTCTCTTAGGATGCTTTGTATTTCTGCAGTGTCTGTTGTAACGTCTCCTTTTTCATTTCTAATTTTATTGATTGAGTCCTCTCCCTCTTTTTCTTGATGAGTCTGGCTAATGGTTTATCAGTTTTCTTTATCTTCTCAAAGAACCAGGTTTTAGTTTTATTGATTTTTGCTATTGTCTTCTTTGTTTCTATTTCATTTATTTCTGCTCTGATCTTTATGATTTCTTTCCTTCTACTAACTTTGGGTTTGGTTTGTTTTTCTTTCTCTAGTTCCTTTAGGTGTAAGTTTAGGTTGTTTATTTGAGATAATTGTTGTTTCTTGAGGTAGGATTGTATTGCTATAAACTTCCCTCTTAGAACTGCTTTTACTGCATCCCATAGGTTTTGGATCGTCGAGTTTTCATTGTCATTTCTCTCTAGGTATTTTTTGATTTCCTCTTTAATTTCTTCAGTGATCTCTTGGTTATTTAGTAACATATTGTTTAGCCTCCATGTGTTTGTGTTTTTTACATTTTTTTCCCTGTAATTGATTTCTGATCTCATAGCATTGTGGTCAGAAAAGATGCTTGATATGATTTCAATTTTCTTAAATTTATTGAGGCTTGATTTGTGACCCAAGATGTGATCTATTCTGGAGAATGTTCCATGTGCACTTGAGAAGAAAGTGTAATCTGCTGTTTTTTGATGGAATGTGCTATAAATATCAATTAAATCTATCTGGTCTGTTGTGTCACTTAAGGCTTATGTTTCCCTATTAATTCTCTGTCTGGATGATCTGTCCATTGGTGTAAGTGAGGTGTTAACGTCCTCCACTAATATTGTGTTACTGTCGATTTCCTCTTTTATAGCTGTTAGCAGTCTCCTTATGTATTGAGGTGCTCCTATGTTGGGTGCATATATATTTATAATTGTTATATCTTCTTCTTGGATTGATCACTTGATCATTATGTAGTGTCCTTCCTTGTCTCTTGTAACATTCTTTATTTTAAAGTCTACTTTATCTGATATGAGTATTGCTACTCCAGCTTTTTTTTGATTTCCATTTGAATGGAATATATTTTTCCATCCCCTCGCTTTCAGTCTGTATGTGTCCCTAGGTCTGAAGTGGGTCTCTTGTAGACAGCATATATATGGGTCTTGTTTTTGTATCCATTCAGCGAGCCTGCGTCTTTTTGTTGGAGCATTTAATCCATTCACATTTAAGATATTATCGATAAGTATATTCTTATTACCATTTTCTTAATTGTTTTGGGTGTGTTTTTGCGGGTCCTTTTCTTCTCTTCTGTTTCCCACTTAGAGAAGTTCCTTTAGCATTTGTTGTAGAGCTGGTTTGGTGGTGCTGAATTCTCTTAGCTTTTGCTTGTCTGTAAAGCTTTTGATTTCTCCATTGAATCTGAATGAGATCCTTGCCGGGTAGAGTAATCTTGGTTGTAGGTTCTTCCGTTTCATCACTTTAAATATGTCATACCACTCCCTTCCAGCTTGTAGAGTTTCTGTTGAGGAATCAGCTGTTAGCCTTATGGGAGTTCCCTTGTATATTATTTGTTGTTTTTCCCTTGCTGCTTTCAGTAATTTTTCTTTGTCTTTAATTTTTGCCAATTTGATTACTCTGTGTCTTGGCATGTTTTTCCTTGGGTTTATCCTGTATGGGACCCTCTGACTTCCTGGACTTGGGTGGGTATTCCTTTCCCATGTTAAGGAAGTTTTCGACTATAATCTCTTCAGATATTTTCTCGGGTCCTCTCTCTCTCTCTTCTCCTTCTTCTCCTGTAATGTGAATGTTGTTGCATTTAATGTTGTCCCAGAGGTCTCTTAGGCTGTCTTCATTTCTTTTCATTCTTTTTTCTTTATTCTGTTCCACAGCAGTGAATTCCACCATTCTGTCTTCAGGGTCACTTATCCATTCTTCTGCCTCAGTTATTCTGCTATTGATTCCTTCTAGTGTATTTTTCATTTCAGTTATTGTATTGTTCGTCTCTGTTTGTTTGTTCTTTAATTCTTCTAGATCTTTGTGAAACATTTCTTGCATCTTCTCAATCTGTGCCTCCATTCTTTTTCCGAGGTCCTGGATCATCTTCACTATCATTTTTCTGAATTCTTTTTCTGGAAGGTTGCCTATCTCCACTTCATTTAGTTGTTTTTCTGGGGTTTTATCTTGTTCCTTCATCTGGTACATAGCCCTCTGCCTTTTCATCTTGTCTATCTTTCTGTGAATGTGGTTTTTGTTCCACAGGCTGCAGGATTGTAGTTCTTGCTTCTGCTGTCTGCCCTCTGGTGGATGAGGCTATCTAAGAGGTTTGTGCAAGTTTCCTGATGGGAGGGACTGGTGGTGGGTACAGCTCTGATTACTCAGTTTTGAAGATAAGGGAACTTAGGCCCAGGTAGGTTAAACAATCTGCCAAATTGCATATAGGTAATTAATAGTGGAGGAATTGTTCTTCAGAATCTATATTTGTAAAACTATGCCATACTGAATTGCTAGATATTATTTTTTATGATGCAAATGGCTCAAACTACTAGGTACTAAAGTGATTTTCATATTTAAAAACTCCTCCTATACCTAATATTCCCCCAGACTACTCCATACCCTCAAAAACAAAGCAGCCCTATTTTTATTACAAATTAAATCTCTTGGAATGTTATCTGGGACACTTCGTTTAACAGCAATTACATTTTTCATAGGTTTGCATTAAATAATGTATTAATGAACAGTGTTATAAATGTTCTGTCATTATGATCTGCAATTAAAATGTCCCCTAGAGGCTTGTGCTAATGATAATAACTAAATTACTGACACCTTTAGAATCACCGTGGCTTTCAAATACTGGGCCTGTTATGGAAGTTCAGTATGGTCAATATTAACTTCAGCTGCCACAAGATCAAAATTCCTCATGAATAAGCACTGTTCAACTCATTTCAAAATATATTCCAAACATCTGTTTCCAAATTAAAATAGAAATCTATTTTCAAAGGCAGCAGTAAAATGTGCAAGCATATTACTACATGGTAAACTTTATTTTCATCAGTTGATCTGCACCTGTAGCATTTATTACATTGGATTAGAACTGTAAAAACACAGTGGCCACTTTGGAATCTCTAATAAATTTGCTAATTACTGCCCTAAAATACTCCCTTGATATTGCTAACATGTCATTAAGATACATATATCTTTAACAATAATAGTAATATCTAAAATTTGTATAGTACTTTTCACCTTTGAAATCGCTTTCATATAAACTCTCAAATACATTTTAGTATGGATTAACTTAATATCATTTTAGAAATTGAGAAATAGAGGCTGAGAAATAATAAACTCAGAAGGCATGGTAGAGGTGATACACAGAAAGTTCTTTTGACTCTAAGTGCCACATTCTTGTCATTGCATGATAGAGGAAGGTACCTGCCAAAGACTTTCAAGGGAGGAATTACTCAGAGTCAAAGTTACATGGAGAAGGGAAGCATCCCAAAGAATGCCAGATGAGATCTGTGTGGCCTTTTAAGACCTTTACCACTATCAATACAGAGAAACCTCCACTGACCCAAATGCACATAAAACCTGCAAGTGGAAATATTTAAGCTAATTTTGGGATGGACTCTCTATTGGAGATGGAACCTGGATCCTGAAAGAGGAGATGTGGATTATTGATCAAGAGAGGGGAGTGGCATATAAAATGGTTTCAGGGATGCTCTAGTTACCTGCTGTGCAACAAACCACCACATAACACAGTGGTTAAAGTCACAGCAGTCTTTTATTTAGATCATCCGTCAGCAGTTAGGACAGATGGCTCCTTTCTGCTCCATGAGGTGTCATATGAGTGTCTGGAAGGTTGGGCTCAGAATCCTCTGAAGAACTCTGGCTGCCTGCTTGGTCCCTATCTAGGACCCTCAACAAGAACACATCTCCTCACAGCATGATAGCTGGGTTTTGAGAAGCAACCATCCCAAGGAATAGTGGTGAAAGCTGTGTGACCTTCTAAGACCTTGTAAGACTGTTAAGATCCAGCCTCAGAAGCGATGCAGTGTCACTTCCGCCATCTTCTATTTTTAGCCTCTGTGTGTTGAGTCTCTAAGCCTTGCCCATATTTCTGTGGAGAGTAATTAGACTCACTTTCGATCACAGGAGTAAATACATTGACAGATGTACTTTAAAACCATCACAAGCTTTTATATTTTTTAATTTTTAAAAAGTTTTTATTGGAGTATAGTTGATTTACAATGTTGTGTTCGTTTCAGGTGTACAGCAAAGTGAATCAGTTATACATATACATATATCTACTCTTTTGTAGATTCTTTTCCCATATAGGCCATTACAGAGTATTGAGTGGAGTTCCGTGTGCTATACAGCAGGTCCTTATTAGTTATCTATTTTATGCATAGTAGTGTGTCTGTGTCAATCTCAATATCCCAATTTATCCCTCCCCTCTTCTCCCCCTGGTAACTATAAGTTTGTTTTCTACATCTGTGACTCTATTTCTATTTTGTAAATAAGTCCATTTGTACCATTTTTTTAGATTCCACATATAAGTGATATCATATTATATTTGTTTTTCTCTGTCTGACTTACTTCACTCAGTATGGCAATCTCCATGTCCATCCATGTTGCTGCAAATGGCATTATTTTGTTCTTTTTATGGCTTAGTAATATTTCATTAAATATATGTATCTTCTTTATCCATTCCTCTGTCGTAAAACCATTACAAGCTTTTAAAGGACTAATTTGAAAATATCACAACATGAAATAGTGTAATAAAATCATGTACAGAAACTGTGTGCTTAATTTTCTCCCATTTATATGAAAGTGAGAGAAAATAATATATATGTATATTTACTTATTTCCCCAAACACATTACTTGGAGCTTAGTAAATATTTGTTTAATGAATGAATACTGAATGTGTCCAAATTAGACTCATCTCTGTCATTTATCCTTGTTGCTCTATCAAGGAGGAATAGGGAGTTAACAGCAAACAGTCTTTTATTCATGGAATCTCAGTGAGATGGACGTTGAGAGACAGGCCTTTTGAAGAGGGGAAGGACATTTTTGAAGAGGTGTTTGGGGGAGGGTGTAGAATATATACATGTGTGGATGTCTTTATTCCCTCAGGTTTTGTAGTGGCGTCAGGTTCTAAGGGAAGGAAAAAGGAAAGTTGAGACGTGAGTGAGTAATAAGGAGAGAGAAAAGTTGTAAAGGGTGTTGGGTGGGAGGGATTGATCACTGCCTGCTCTGTGATATAGAAGAGAGGAAAGCCATGTGGCTGTTTTCTAAGAAGTAAAAGTAGTCAGATAAGTCAATTCAAGAGAAGTTCTATCAGGCCCCACTGTGGCATGGTTTACATTTATTTTAGCATAAGATCAAGCCTGGCAACAAGCAGGGCCAGACTTGGTAAGATCAATGCCTGAAGTGCTTTGAACATCAACTCTTCCCAGTGACTTGGGCAATAGTGCCCCAACTTAAGGTCATGCTGTTATCATGGGCTTGTGGAGCTTAAGGCTTCTTTTTATTTAACAAACACTTATATACAATCATGTGTCAGACACAGTTCTGATGTCATTTAACAAACATCCATTCATTTAAACCTCATGACGTTATGAGGAAGGTACCATTATTTTCACTACCATTTTACAGATAAGGAAACTGAGGCACAGGGATCCTACAGGCAGCACGAGGCAGAGCAGCGATTCAGTGCCAGAATCCTCCCTCCCTTTGCAGACGACCTTGTTCATATAGGTTAGGTCCGAGTGCTCTGAAGCCACCATCTGACCCCTATGCGATGCACACTCTCATGCACTGAACTCACTCAAGGCTTCATTGAAATTATTATGAACCCTAAATTTCAGGAAGGATAATGAAAGGGGACCCCAGCAGCAATAACATCAGCACCTTCTGATACATCTCCTCTTCAAGAGAGAAGTCAAGAGGCTCTACATGACCATCTCGTTGATTAAAGGCAGATACCAGGCTAGAAGCCAATTTATTTAATAGGGCCCCTATTTTATTAAAGTTCCAACCATATTGACTTTGTTTTCCCTTTCAACTGCCTATCTTTGTGAGAAAAGAATATAACAAGAAATCTGACTGTTCCCAATTTTGAACATTCCCCCTAACACTGGGGGAATTGAAATCTGGAATCAAGTCTGTCTCATTCCAGCTAGTAAGTTTATCACACCCTAGCATGGGAAGTGATTGTTAATTTGTCTCTCTTTTTGCCTTTATTGTAAGGAAGATATTTTTTTTTCTTTCAGAGCGATTCACAGGGCTTGTAATTAGGAATGCTGATTAGAATATCTCTAACAGCATACAGAAGATTGCCTTCTGAACAAGAGATGAATGAAGGTGGCATCCCGCGGTTTCTTCTAGGAAGATGCAGAGGCAGAAACCCCCCACGGGGCTTTTTTAGGAAACGCCTCTCCTTGGAAATGGACCCCTACTCTCCTTTGAATTGGGTTCTTCCTCAAGCCAGAACAGACCCACCTGGTCACACAGCGTGACAGTTACTAGATATAAGGAAGAAAACAGCAGGAGTTGCAAGAATCCATTCCAAGATAAATAATTCTAACATGCTGGTGACTTACAATAAAGATTAACTCTTCTACCACTCACCTAAGGAAATATCTACCTGTTGGGAAGCCGTTCCTTTCCAATATATTAAGGATTAATTGCTTGCTTTGTGGTTGTTATTAGCCAGGATAAATATTCCACTTACAATACAGAGGTCCCCAGACACACTGAAAATACGGAATGGAATGCGGCAGAATAGACTGATAGCAAATAAGGTATTTTTTCACTTGCTACTTTTTAAGATTCTAGGTGAAACACTCTCCTTGTAATTTTCCATGGTTCTTGCCCCTCTCCTTTGTGTCTTCCTATGCGTTGAGTCCTTCTGGCTCTTCGCTTCTACTCCACCCTTGTATGCTGTGTGATACGTGTATAATGCTAATATTTAGATATAGAGATATATAAAATAAGTCTCTTTTTGTTTTAATCTCTGGATCTTTGGCTCTCCCACTCCCATGATTCTAGCTCCATCTTATACAATCATTACTTCTAAATCTCTGTTTCCCATATAAATCCTTCATCAGACATCATACTTGCATGTGATGTCACATCCATCTACCAGCATCCCAGATAACAAAAACAATATAAGCCACATTCTCGTAGTGTTATCATGCCGTTGCTTTTAAATTAGGCTTTTAAAGATCAAGTAACTTGGTAGCAAATAAATGACTAAGCGTGAACTTGAATCCAGATTCATCCGACACAAAGTCTTTGCATTGAACCACTCAACAAAACTACTTGTAACCCTGGATTATTGACTATCAGAACGAGTCTCTTTATCCACTTTGAGACCCTTGAGTATTTTCTATTCAGTTATACTGTTATCATCTTGTAAGTCTCTCAGGCTATTGAGAGACTAATCAGGCAATAAGGGATATCCAAACTTGTCCATTTCAACTACACTCGGACCTATGAGGTGAGATCTTAAATCTTAACTGTATCTTCCAAACAATTTATAAATATAGGAGGAATCCCTTTTCTTTCTCTTTTGTTGAGACATCTCAGCAATGGCTGGTTCCTTGTTAGAAAGGGTCATATTTACCAGCACTTAGTACAGAGTCTTCAAGACATACTGTCTAAAGCATCAAGTATGGCATATGCCAAGATTTTGGATGTGCTTGCAGGTAAGCAGTGAGCATCTGAAGTAGGCCTTAATCACTAAGAAAGTTATCTTTCTGTTACACCTCCATTTAACCTTGAACATGTTTTCCTTTGTACTAATCTCATTTTGCTGTTGGGTGTTTATGTGTCTAATTTATGAGACTATCTTATTGGGAAGGAAGAATTAGTATTATTCAACTTTGCAATCCCATAATAGGATAGAATGTTTCTGTAACTGCTAATATAATTACTCAAAAATTAAAGGCTTAAAACAATGCCAATATGTATTTTACTCAGAGGTCTGCAAGTCAGGTAAGGCTTGGGGAGAACAGATCATCTCTGCGTATTTCAGCACCATCTAAGGTGACTCACATTCTGGAGTCCTGTGAAGGCTCACTCACTCACTCACATGTCTGCCAGGTGATGCTATTAGTTGAGACCTGAGATGGGACTGCATCTACTCTTGGCCTCTCCATGTGGTTTGGGCTTCCTCACAGTATGGTGTCTGAGTTTTAAGGGCTGTTGCCCTGAGAGAGAATGGGTCAGGCACAAGCTATATTAACTTTTATGACCTAATCTCAGGAGTGACACAGAGTCACTCCCATCACATAATATTCACGAGAACCTAGATGGAATGTTGTTCCATGCCCAAATTCGAGGGGAGGCAATACAGACCTCATCATTTAATGGAGGAGTGTCAACATCACTTTGTTGGAAGAACATTTGGGATGAAATCTATTGTCTAGATCATCTTTGGATATTGCAGTCTGCCACACACAGTATCTGGTATATAGGAATGTTTTCTAAATGTCTGTTAGAAAGAATGAAAGAAGGAAGAAAAGGAGGGATGTAGAAAGAATAATCTACAGTTTATATCTGGCATTCACCTCCCACTCTCTTAATTTCCATACCAAATAACTAAGTCCTGTACATCCTTATAACTCCTAAATATTTACCACAGCTATGCCCCAAACATGGACATCATCTTGATTATTAAATCTTTTCTGGACTATCCCAGCAGTACTCTCTTTTGTATTCCTTGCCTCCAGCTTTCACCCCTACTTTCCTCCTAAGCATAATCTATAATACCACTAGAAGATTTTTCTAAAATATAAAGTTGCTTATGGCAAATATTTAAATTTTCTTCAGTCTTGCACTGCTGTTCATGCAATAAACCCAAACATATATGGACTGTGATAAACTGATTTATGCTAAGTTTACTGCACCCTTTCCTTCCCTTGTAGGATGTTTTTGACATTGCAGTTATGCCACATTTACTTCAATTAAATTCAGGGATCTGGTGAAAGGGGGTTAGCATTGCTTACGTCCATCCTTTCCTGTAGTTGAAAGACCATCCTTAGAACATGACCTTGAACCCAAGCACCTCCATATTGCTTTGCTTTCCCTTTTTTCTTTTTCTTTCAATCTCACCAGTTCCTTCAGATGAAGATGCTAATTACCAGAAAAAGACTATTGCCATGGCTCTGTCTCTTTAGGAAACAGGACATCAGTAAAGAAGGCAGGTGCATCCCAAGAATGGAGCGAAGGGCTTTGCTGGGAAGAGTCACTTACTGGCCTCTCCACGTGGCAAATCTAGTCATTGAAACAGGGTTCAGATGTGCTTCTTTGACTTTTTCTTCACATAAGATCACACCTTCCAGCATTTAGACAACGCTTGGACCGCTTGCCCAGCCTTGGCTGGGGGAAGGCAGTGCCTGCTGACGAAACATTCATCGGCTCTGCGGGGGGCCACTGCCTGCACACTCGGAGCAGTTTCTGTGGAGCTGCATCTTCTCCACATGCTGTGTGCTTCTTCATTCTGCTGTTGCCAGAAGTAACAAAAGCATTTATGAGATTGAAAATATCCAAGAAATTGTTTTTTGAGGAAAAGCTCTCTTCTCTCTCTCTCTTTTCGTATCAAAGTGCCCTGAGAGAAGAAAAAAACCAACGCTCAATATGAGTTTGCAGAATCACTTTCCTGGAAATATTTGTTTTCAACATAATGTTTCCTATGAGTATTTGGCCTAAAGCCAAATCCTGTTGATAAATAAAAGTGCTTAGACACTGTGTGTTTTTTAGAAACACTCAGTATGAATTCAAACAGAGGGCCTTCACACTCATCTCAGAATCCTTGAAGATCAGAGGTGAAAGATACCTGAGTTTATTTATATGATGCCACAGCCCATTCTAAAAACTGAAGTAGGGACGCCCCATATAGGACAGTATGAGCGTGCAATGATCTCAGACCTGAAATCCAGACTTTTTTCAGTCCTCTGGTACTGCGTGTGTCATGCATTCATTTGTTCATTCATTTATCCATTCAGCGTTCACTGACTGCCTGCTCTTTGCTGAGCGTTTTGAGATGACGTGATAGGTGTCTCCTACTTTGCTTGCCATGAGCCACGCTTATTTCTAAGTGTGTAAAGTTCACTCAGTCTCTACAACAGCCTTATAAGCTCAATGCAAGTATCTGCCTCCCTTTTGCAGATCAAGGAAATGGAGTTCAGGTAGCTTCAGTAACTTGCCGAAGACCACATGGTGGGTGAATTGTGTATCTAGGAGCAGCCCCAGCTGTGTGACTCCATGGCTAAAACACAGGACATGACTGCCCTGTCAAAATTGCTCACGTTTTGGTAGAGAAAACATACAAACAATACAACAAGAAGTCATATGAGGGCGGGAATATCATGGAGAATGACAAATACAATTTATTTTTCCTCATTTTAAGAGTGAGCGATTTAAAAGTTAAAAGAGTGAGCCAATATAGCTGCTTTCAACCTACCAATTTAATGTTGGGAAGTGTGCACAGAACTTCTTCTCATTTATTCTGAGGCATGGTCTAGTTACGTTTTCCCTGTGTATATACATTTCTGCAATCATTTTAGTACCTTTTTTTATAACTGAAATATATGTTATAAATGTTCAAAAAACCTTATCCAAACCAATCTTCTCTCAGGAAACATAAGTATGTACTAAGTTAGACATAGAGTTATAGTGGTAAGACGTTACTTGTAGATTGTGCACATAGACCTAGTATAAGCTTAGCAGCTCTGCACTGAGCAGTGACTGTGCATTAGGCTCTTCATCTATGTTCTCTGCTTTGGCATGACATTATAAGACAGGTGATTTGACCTCCTTTTAACTAAAAGAGATCAGAGATTCAGAAATAGTGTTCAACGAGCCTAATGGATGTAGAAACTCCAGAATTTAAATCCAGTTTCCTGGCCCCTAATCCAGCTTTTTTTTCCAACTATGCCCTGCTGCCTCATTTAAAAAAAAAAAAAAAAAGTCTGAGACATTTGTTATCTGTTCAAATTGTGTTGCCTCCCATGCCTTTATCCACCTACTTCAGAATAGCCTCATACAGAGTAAATAATGAAATCCGCTTTAGGATCCCAACACATTTAAATGAGATAAGTCCTCATATAATCAGATCAAGGCATATGTATACAAAGTTCACATTTTTAAATCGTATTTGGTTTTTAAAAGTCATAGTGAAAAGACAATTTAATTGGCTTATGTTCTCTGAGCTGTCAGAATGCTTTAAGTATCTTCATCTTCCTGAATAGCACAGATCTGTGGTAGAGAACTGACTTTATTGCAGTCCTAAAACTCATCAAGCACTCCGCTTGACACTAACTTGAAGTGTGTCATCACATATTTAAAATGTATGGATTTTTATCCTAATTTTAGAGATGGGAGAGCTGAGACACACAAGAAAACAAGGTCACATCCCAGGGCCACATGATTATGAAGTACAGATCCATCTGACCCCAAGATTTTTTTGTTTTGAAGTATAGTTGATTTACAATATTGTGTTAGTTTCGGGTATACAGCAAAGTGATTCAATTCTACATGTATATTTTTTTCTGATTCTTTTCCAGTATAGGTTATATATTGAATATAGTTCCCTGTGCTATACAGTAAATCCTTCTTGCTTATCTATTTTATATACAGTGGTGTGTATCTGTTAATCCCATCCTCCTAATTTATCCCTCCACCCATCAGACCCCACAGTTGTGGATGCTACTAATAGTTGTGTGATTCTCTTCTAAAAAAAATCCTAAATTCCCATGTGTTTGCATTTGTGTGCACACGTATGTGTGTATGATGGGGTGGGTGGCTGGGTGTTTAACCTATTGAACGGTTTTAGGGGACACAGAAGGATAAAGGGTGAACAACAGTCCCTCTATGAAGTGTTTGCTATTTTTTAAACTTTTATTTATTTCCTTAAAGCTTTTACCGTGGCAAATGTAGAGAGCATTTAAATAACTGTGGCTACAACGTGAACTATATGCTACAGTCACAGCCATAAGCTTCAGAAAACTTGATGAGGGCAGCTGAGAAGGTGTGAGCATCCCACTAATGTTAGCTGATATTTCTACTTCGGCTTTTGACAGACACCCCCTGGATTCAGTGTACAAATTCGTTATTTAGTGAACATTCACTCATTTTTAGCATCCCGTAAAGTGAGGGCACCCTTCTTTCCATCACACCAAGTTTTCAGTAGAGTTCTAACGCTGCTCTTCTACTTGTTTTCTAGGCCCAGGAAAGAAAAACAAAAGTTTAAGGCACTGGAGAGGAACCCCAGCACTTGCTTAGCATCAAAGCCATGGCCAACACAGCAGCGAAGAAAAGTCTGTGCTTGTACCCATCTATTCACCCTGGCTGATGACAGCGTTGGAGCTGGGAAGGAGGTAGGAGGAAACATGTGGGTAGCTGGAAGGGGAGCCTGAGACTAGAGAGAAGAGTGATGTCTCATCAGGGTACATAGTCAGGGCCTGACAGGTCTGTGCAGTGAAAAAGTGTTTACCGAGCATTTGCGCCAGGTAGCAGCTCATGGTGCATTTGCTGCATGTGCATTTTGACTATTTGAGGGATGTCCGTTTTTCCACCACACTTCAGGCTCCTTGAGGGTAGAGATCAATTTCTTTTTTTTGCTCATATTATATCATCAGTGACTATCACATAGCCTGGTGCATAATAAGTGCCCAGTATGTTTGCAATAACTAAATGCATGAATGGATGAATAGATGGATGGATGGACAGATAAATGGATGCATGGACTACAGGTTGCTTTCCCTGATGAAGGAGTCTGGGTAGTCACTTGCTATAGTTTTTGTGGACAGGATTTTCTACTTATGGTGACTTTGACTTTGAGGTAGGGATGGTCTCTGTGCCTCAGTTTACTTATCTGTCAGTGTTGAGTAATAAAATATCTTATGTCCTTTTTATAATTCATTTTGTCAAACGCTAAAATAACTCTGCATTTAATATTACATCGGGAAGCATATGGTAGAGATGATGTTCCTCAGGTGACCCCTATGATATAGATGACAATACAAATATAAATGAAGATATTGCCACTGAGTGCAAGGCACTTACAGTCTAGTTGGTGGGTAGAGAAACAGGAGTTCAAGTAAATAATGATGTAAAAAAAACAAATTAAGATGTATTCAGGGCTGTATGGTTTGGAGGTGAGATTTGGACATGCTGACATGTAGTTTTAATTGATGCTGTATCTCTGCTCCCTTGCTCTGGGGTGAAGCCACTGTGACTGGCTTTCTTGGTTATATAAACATATGAGGTAATTCATATAAACTGTGGTGCTTAGATAGTAAAATTGGAGGTCAGACCTCTCCCCCCATCTTGAAAGAGAAATTCGTACTCCCACTAATTTTCATTTTCTTTGGATACCAAGTCTTCTCACTCTGATCCAGTGGGACTGGCCGCATCCCTTTATTTCCATGGCTTCTAGGAGAAGCATGGGAAAGAAAATGAATCTTGGCCATGGATGTTCAGAGTTATAAAGCTCTGATTGAAAAACATAGGCTGAGAAGGACCAATGAGAAGCAGAGTGTCAGGAGAGGCAGCACGCCCAGGAGAGAAAAGAGCACTGGAAGTGCGTTAGAGTCTAGGCACAGAGGGCCACGGTTGGAGGGCCTGAAGGGAGAGGAAATCATGAGCAGGGAGTGTGGCCGGACATTAAACCTACCTAAGCCTAACCCCAGTCCATCTCGTTTAATCCTCTGCATGCCGTGGGCTCTATCCCAAAGGACCCTGGGGTGACTTATTTAACATGTTTCGTAAATTGGTAAAATTCTTAATATATGCAACCCTGCTCTACTACAGCACCTACACCTTGGCCCTTCTCCCACACATCTGCATGAGAGAATGGGAGGAAAACAGAGACACCTGCCTACCGAAGAGGAGATAGGTGTAGGTGGACCCAGGAGGACAGAGCAGACCGTGGTTATGTCACTGAAAGGATTAATTGACTTGCAGGGGCATTGCCATGGGAGTAGGCAGAGGGGAAATTGGTGGGTTGGACATAGTACGACTATACATGCAGTGTTCTAGTAGAAGTGGCAGCAAGCTGAGTCAGCGGGAGGAGGTTGAACAAGCAGGAAATTGGGAGCAACCGCAGTAGAGCTGCAGCCAGCTGTAATGTTCAAGTTGTATACGAAACAATTTCTCCCATGAACTCAGGGTCTCCGGGTAGGGAACAATTTTAAATTATTCTCATCAGCATCCACAAATTGGTGTTGCTGAGGAGGCGTGAGGATTGCATGTCTAATACTGTGCTGTGACAGGTGCTAAAGTGCACGAAGTGGGCACCAAGTGTCCTGCCAGCCCTTCGTGCTGCTCCCAGTAGGGGAGGAGGTGACATTTGAGTTGGCCTTGAAGGACACTCGCAGGATGTATCCTCTGATTCCATAGCCTCTGCTCATCCCAGAGACCTCTGAACTCATCAGCCTCGTACAAAACGTTCATGATGGCTGGCTAGTTTGAGCGATAGCAGTTCTCTGCGCAAATCAAATTGACTCAAGTCTTCCTCATTTTGCTGGGGAGTGTTCAGGCACTGTGGAATAGTTCGGCTATCCATCTGCATCAAATGTTGCATTACCAAAGAAAATCATTTCTTCAACTGGACACAGGAAGTTCAAGGCTGATTGCAGACAGGATCTATCTGTGAATACAGCTTCCCTTTGCTTGCCCTGGTGATTGAATAGTACATGAAACTCCACGATATGTGGAATCCAGGATGCATCTTTCATGCTGAAACCTCAAAAAAAGAAAAATAATGATAATACTGCCTTTGTGTCATATCCCTTTCCATGAGTTTCCCCAGTAATTTGTTTTGGGAAATGGTCTTTTGTTGTGAAATTACCCATACCACCCCACACAGAAATCAGAAATTCATCCAATAGCAATGTCATTCAAATCACTTTCACTACTGTCCTTTGTAGTGCAACCTAGGCAGGGTCACCTAGTCATTAAGCATGCTCATTTTGGA
Organism: Monodon monoceros; assembly: GCF_005190385.1. NCBI lineage: Eukaryota > Metazoa > Chordata > Mammalia > Artiodactyla > Monodontidae > Monodon > Monodon monoceros. The sequence goes on along the minus strand of NW_021703770.1, from coordinate 3,890,052 downwards.
GCCAGAGACTCTCAGGGTTCAAATTCCAGCTTCTCTGCTTATCAACTGAATGCTCCCTGGTAAATTACTTAACCCCTCTACACCTCAGTTTCCTCCCCAATAAAAAGGGGATCATAGTAGCATCCATCTCATATGATTGTTTTGAGGATTAATTGCAAAATATTTCTAAAGCTCAACAAATGTTAGCTGTAGCAGATTCATTTCTGAGCTACTAGATGCTCTGTAGAATTCCTGGTTGACGCAACCTCAAATCTTTTATCTTCTCTGAAATATTCCCTTACCCTGACCTATTCCTAAATCAGTCATATTAGAAAATGGATCACACTAATACTTCACTATGCCAAAGAATATGTGTATTAAAGCTCTTAAAACCACAATAATTAAGATGATTCTAATAACGACATTACAACAAAAACGGGCTGGAAATTCTGTATAAAACAGTCACATCTAACTTTCTTGGGTGATTATATGCTCTGTGCTAATTGCTTTACCTACATCATATGTAGTCCTTCCCCAAATTCTATACAATGGGAGTTAATGATTATTCACATTTTATGAAAATAAAAAGTAAGGATCATAGATAGCAGTTAGGTAACTGACTGCACATCTCACCCCCGGTAAGTGCCGGGACCTGAATGTGAATTAGCTTGGTGGACTCTGGTACCTCTGTTCTTAATCTAATTACTCCAGACCCTCATCTGTCACCCTGTACTGCACTCATTAATTTGAAATGCTGTGTCTCCCTGTAGATTGTGCATAGAAGCTGCATCGTTTCTCATTTCTCCTGTACCCTTGTGCAAAACCCAGCTCTTTTTAACATTGTTACAATGTTGACAATGTCCTTTACAACTACTTATGGCTAACATTCCTCGACTTGCTCCAAGTTGCCTAGTCGTTGAATGACTAAATGTCATTTGGCGTTTCATTCTACTCTTTGTCTTCATCCTAACCCTTCCCTTTAACTCAAATCTGGTCATATCAAGGCTCTGCTGGAAGCTCAATGGCTCCTCATTTTTCTTGAGGTACAGGCCAAATTCTTACCTTGGCTTGCAAGCGGCGCAAGATCCAGCCCTGCTGAGCCTTCATAGCATGTGACGTGATGTTCTCTGTTCTTCACACTTCACCCACCTTCATATTTTTTTTCTTTCTAAAACGAGCCTTGATGTGTCAAATTATAAAGACACTAATGTAAGACTCTTCTGCCTGAGTTTTCCTTCCTTCCCTGTTTACACAGGTTATCCAGTTATTCCTAAAGGTCTAAAGCCTTTCTGGAACTCCATGATTAGATCAACCACTGCTTTGTATATCTTCATGATGCCCTACACCTCACCTTCATAACACCCGTCACAATTTGTCTGTCCCATCAGGCTTAAAGCACTCTGAGAGCAAGGACCAGCTCTTTTAATATCTAATCACCATAATAGAACATGAAAATGATTCATTTTGACTAAAAATATTAATGTGCATAAAAGGCCTTCAGTTCACTATCATTAAAAATCAACTATATCTTCACTATTATAGAGAAGATGGGATTTCATGATATCACACACACACACACACACACACACACACACACCTACTAGGGTATTTCCAAAATAATAGAGATTTTTCTAACTAATTTCTCTTTCTAAGCAGTTTTCAGTCAACCAAATACAAAATTGAAGTCAGGAAGATAATGGGACCACTTGGGGCATCAGTGTCCTGAGGTATCCTCGGGGGGTGTATCTTTTGTTCTTTACCATCTCCTACTGTATGAGCCCACTGTGTCTACTGAACGTCATCACAGTTGTGCTTTCAGCCGTTAGAAAGCAGCCCACCCCGCTCTGCTCTGACATGCTTGGCTTGTGTACTGCTCACCCGCACGCCCAGATCCCATGCTTACCTGGGCTTTGCTCGTTCCATTCCCCGCCTCATTGTCCGCCCTTCCATCCTAGTTATCCCTTTAAGGGTGCCATTTAAAGAGCACAGATTTAGAGTCAGACAGTGCTCAGATGGGAATGTCACTGCTGGTTCTGGAAGGATACTGAAGGATTGGAGATGAGAACTGGTTATAACAGGCACTGAGTAAATATTACTCCTCCACCGTACTCCACTATTCAGGAACTAGATAAGACCAGCTTCTCCAGGAGACATTTTTGATCGTACCCATCCAGATGGACTCTCCACTTCCATATTCCACCACTACTGGCTGTCTACCCTGTGCAATCTTAGTCTCATTCCCTAGGATGGTTCTACAACTATTTCACATGTATATGTTTGGTCCTTCAAATAGATTGTTCATACCCAAGGGCAGAAAACTTGTCTCATGTTAACTTCTTTATTCTCATCCACAGAGCCTATTAATATGTTAAGTGAATATTATAGCAGCTTAACTTGTACAGAATGAAACCTATATCATCCGGCATATATCAGCTGCCCAGTATTGTGTGAGGGTATTAAGTATACCATTTCATTAATCTCTGTGATAAAGATATTAGCTTCTGTGGAAAACTGACTTCAGCTTACTAACTAAGCACACAGTGGTTTTGGTAATAAACAACTTTGGCTTAAAGGAAGTATCCATATGGGGGGAAAGATTCTGTTAATGTATTCATTTTAATCCTATCATGGCATGATTACATTAACACACCTAAATCATTTTATTACTGACTTACGCATGCAGGCGTAAACATATTTGACAAAATTTTTAATGATGGGAAAATATCAAGATATAATATTAATTGAAAATAGGAGGATAAAATATGTACTGTGATGTCAGTTCTGTATAATGTGAAATTGTAAATTATATACTATGAGGGAAGTCATTAAATATTAACAGAGACTGACTCTAAATGTGATTTTCAATTTTATTTTTAAATATTTTTACATTTATTAGCATTATTTTCAATCCATATAATAAATGCCTATTACTTTTATAATCAGAAGATTTCAGAATTTTTTATTATATAGAAGTGAGACCAAGATGTTATAAACTTATAAGTTCTTACTAAAATACAATAGTCTCTATGTAAATTAGAAATATATTCATTTATTACTTAACTTTTTTTAATTAAAAGTTTTTACTGAGTGTCTATTATGTATTAGTGGTACATAGTACAGTTTAATAGGTATGGAGAAAATGATAGTAAAAATTCACCATGTATCTGCCCTTAGACTAGTGGCTAAAAAAGACAAGTGTAAGTCTGAAAATATATGAAAATTGAATCAATACAGGCTATTAGTCAGAGGTCTCCAGAGAAAGGGAACCAATAGCATATATCTATAAAGAGATCTATTATAGGGTACTGGCTCACATGATCATGGAGGCTGAGAAGATATACCATCTGCTCTTTGCAAGCTGGAGACCCAAGAAAGTCGGTGGAGTTTGTAGTCTTGAGAGCCAGAGAGATGATGGTGTAGATTCCAGGTGTAGATTCTGAAAGTCTGAGAACCAGGACTGCTTTGGACAAATGAGGATGGTTGTCAAGTCAAGTAGAGAAAGAGAGAGTCCTTCCCTCCACCTTTTTGTTCCATTCATACCCTCAGCAGATTGGGTGATGCCCCCCACACTGGGGAGGGCCATCTGTTCTACTCAGTGTCACCCATTCATATGCTTATCTCATCAAAACACCCTCATTTACACACCCAGACTTAATGTTTAACCAAATATCTGGGCATCCATAGCCCACTCAAGTTGACTCATAAAATTAACTGTTGCATATCGTAAACACAAGTTGATAATGGGAGTCAGAAAATCTTTCCAAGAATATGATGAGTGAAATGAGATGTAAAGGATCATACATGTTATGTGAGTAAAGAAGAAGAGAAAGAGTGTGAGTATGTGTGTGTGCTGGTGTGGCGGGTGGTATACATGTTGGGGGTCTATGTATGTAATGTGTGTTGGTGTGTGCTTGTATTGGCACGTGTGTGGAGGAGGTTGGCAGGGATTCAGCTGTAACTGTAGTCATAGACAGGGCAATTCAGGGAGGTAGATCCTGAGGGGAACTGAACTCAGAACTTTGGAAATCAGCTTGCCCCTAAGAGTTAAACCACACATTTTTTCTCTCTGATCACAGCAGAGATAGTTAAGGTCACCGACATACACACACGCACACATGTGTATGCATATGCATACACATACATGCAATGATTCTGAGATGAGCAAGATTTGACTACTTCCCTTTTTTATTAATTTCTTAAAAATAAAGTAGAGGAGTCATGCAAACACCATCCATGGAGAAGGCTTCTCAGACTCAAGGATGTGTCATTTGCTCTGTCAGATTTAACATTGTAACAAAATAACAGTGAAAACTATCATTGTTTTAGTATTATAAATGCACACTTATTGTACTTATTTCTTTATACATACATTATCTCATTTATTTTCCCACAAACCTCTGGGGTATATGCTATGTTTATCCTGCTTCTAAGTAATGGAATGGAAGCTTAATCTAGAGTTTTGTCACCTTAGCCCTAGACACACGTTAGCCTCCCTTAATTCAGCTTGTCTTGCTCTCACTTCATTGAATATCTTGTTTCATTCTTTGTGCTTTATCATCCCAGCAAGGCTCTAGGAAATATGGTCATTGATCCCCCATACACATAATGTTCTACTGTTGCATGTCTGTTACCAGTCAGGATTCTACTGAGGGAAAAATTATACAGTAAAAAGAGTAAAGGGCTTGACTTAAGAAGTCTTTGTTTCAAGGCCCTATTCTATCACCTACTGACTGTGAGCTCTTAAGCAAGTGGCAAAGTTCTCTAAACTTTGCTCCCATCAGACTCAAATGGGTTTGGAAAATAACTTGCATATCAGTGGTAAAACATATTTGAGAATTATTATTAAACAAATATTCCCTCCTTCCACTCCCATCTCCAGGACCCTCTGCGTTAGCCTTCCAAGGCTGCCATAGGAAATACCACAAACTGGGTGACTTACACAACATAAATTTATCTTCTCATGCATCTGGAGTCTAGAGGGCCAAGATCAAGGTTCTGGCAGGTTCTCTTCTTGTGAGATCACCCTCCTTGGCTAGCAGACACCTGCCTTCTCCCTATGTCCTCACATGACTTTTTCCTCTGTAAGAGCACACTCCTGGGTTCTCTTCTGCTTTTTATAAGGACATCGATCTTATTGGATTAGGGCTCACCCTTAGGACTTTATTTAGCTTTATTTACCTCTTTAACGGCCCTGTTTCCAAACACAGTCACACTGGGGAGAAGGGCTTCAACATACAGATTTGAAGAGAACACAGTTCAGCCCATTCAAACCTACCTCCCAACTCAGGTCAGACATGGCACTCACAGTGGCCTCATGGCAGGCAGAACATACTTCCTTATCTCTCGATTTGGGGCTCAGCTATGTGAGCTGCTTTAAATGGCATATTTACAATGTGATGTAAGCAGAGACTTAAGAGTTGCTCATACATTAGACTTGTTCTTCTGAGGTTCTGCCATAGCACGAGAAGGACCTTCCCTGGGTATCTTTCTTGATCCAGCAGAATGAATAACCATAGGACAGAGAAACCTCACCTGGCCCACGGTCCTCAGCCAGGTGTAGGGTACCCTAATTGGCCTGCAGAACTGTGAGTGTGGTGATACGTGCTTTGTGCTGACGTTGACCATGCAGTTGACCATGCAGTTGACCATGTGGTGTCCTAACCTGTACGGCATCCACTCCCTTACTCCCTCATTCATTAATTCAGCAACAACCTAAAATGCTGCCATATTCCACTTAGGCCAACAGTGTCAGGTTCAGAAAACTGGCCAAGTTCAGCCAGCTAGTAGATTATGGAAACATATTTGAGAGACTAACCCTTGCTAGAGAAATCACCTCACTGGAGCAGCTGCTCTCAACTCACTGAAAAAGAAAGAGATGTACTGCTGCAGGATCTGTTAAAAATGACAATTTATTCATTGAAAAAACACTTATTAAGTACAAATAATTATTTGGGTAATGTGAAGAGCCTCTGATGGCAACCAGGCATTCTAACCTTTAGATGCAATGATGTTACTATTCCTGAGGGTCTGTAAAGATCCTGAATTTATTCACTCATGATAAAAATGGGTAGGACAAACAGGGACCACTTTGTATTGAGAATTCTGTGCCCCATGATTTTAAGTCAGTCTCAATATAAAAAAAATGGGGTCAGACACTACATAATGATCAAGGGATCAATCCAAGTAGAAGATAAAACAATTGTAAATATTTATGCATCCAACATAGGAGCACCTCAATACATAAGGCAAATACTAACAGCCATAAAATGGGAAATCGACAGTAACACAGTCATAGTAGGGGACTTTAACACCCCACTTTCACCAATGGCAAGATCAACCAAAATGAAAATAAATAAGGAAACACAAGCTTTAAATGATACATTAAACAAGATGGACTTAATTGATATTTATAGGACAGTCCATCCAAAAACAACAGAATACACTTTTTTCTCAAGTGCTCATGGAACATTCTCCAGGATAGATCATATCTTGGGTCACAAATCAAGCCTTGATAAATTTAAGAAAATTAAAATCATATCAAGTATCTTTTCTGACCACAATGCTGTGAGACCAGATATCAATTAAAGGAAAAAAAAATCTGTAAAAAATACAAACACATGGAGGCTAAACAATACACTACTAAGTAAACAAGAGATCACTGAGGAACTCAAAGAAGAAATCAAAAAATACCTAGAAAAAAATGACAATGAAAACACGACGACACAAAACCTATGGGATGCAGTCAAAGCTGTTCTAAGAGGGAAGTTTATAGCAAAACAATCCTACCTCAAGAAACAAGAAACATCTCATATAAACAATCTAACCTTACACCTTAAGCAATTAGGGAAAGAAGAACAAAAATACTCCAAAGTTAGCAGAAAGAAAAAAATCATAAAGATCAGATCAGAAATAAATGAAAAAGAAATTAAGGAAACAAAAGCAAAGATCAATAAAACTAAAAGATGGTTCTTTGAGAACATAAACAAAATTGATAAACCATCAGCCAGACTCATCAAGAAAAAAAGGGAGAAGACTCAAATCAACAGAATTAGAAATGAAAAAAGAGAAATAACAACCGACACTGCAGAAATACAAAGGATCATGAGAGATTACTACAAGCAACTATATGCCAATAAAATGGACAATCTGGAAGAAATGGACAAATTCTTTGGAAAGCAAAACCTTCTGAGACTGAACCAGGAAGAAATAGAAAATATAAATAGACCAATCACAAGCACTCAAATTAAGACTGTGAATAAAAACCTTCCAACAAACAAAAGCCCAGGACCAGATGACTTCACAGGCGAATTCTATGAAACATTTAGAGAAGAGCTAACACCTATCCTTCTCAAACTCTTCCAAAATATAGCAGTGGGAGGAACACTCCCAAACTCATTCTACAAGGCCACCATCACCCTGATACCAAAACCAGACAAAGGTGTCACAAAGAAAGAAAACTACAGACCAATATCACTGATGAACATAGATGCAAAAATCCCCAACAAAATACTAGCAAACAGAATCCAACAGCCATTAAAAGGATCATATACCATGATCAAGTGGGGTTTATCCCAGGAATGCAAGGATTCTTCAATATACGCAAATCAACCAGTGTGATACTAGTTAATACTAGTATTGAAGGAAAAAAACCGTATGATCATCTTAGTAGATGCAGAAAAAGCTTTTAACAAAATTCAACACCCATTTATGATAAAAACCCTCCAGAAAGTAGGCATAGAGGGAACTTACCTCAACATAATAAGGGCCATATATGACAAACCCACAGCCAACATCATTCTCAGTGGTGAAAAACTGAAATCATTACCTCTAAGATCAGGAACAAGACAAGGCTGCCCACTCTCACCACTATCATTCAACATAGTTTTGGAAGTTTTAGCTGCAGCAATCAGAAAAGAAAAAGAAATAAAAGGTATGCAAATTGAAAAGAAGAAGTAAAGTGTCACTGTTTGCAGATGACATGATACTATACATAGAGAATCCTAAAGATGCTACCAGAAAACTACTAGAGCTAATCAATGAATTTGGTAGAGTAGCAGGATACGCAATTAACGCACAGAAATCTCTTGCATTCCTATACACTAATGATGAAAAATCTGAAAGAGAAATTAAGGAAATACTCCCATTTACCATTGCAACAAAGGGAATAAAATAACTAGGAATAAACCTACCTAAAGAGACAAAAGACCTGTATGCAGAAAACTATAAGACACTGATGAAAGAAATTAAAGATGATGCAAACAGATGGAGAAATATACCATGTTCTTGGATTGGTAGAATCAACATTGTGAAAATGCCTATACTACTCAAAGCGATCTACAGATTCAATGCAATCCCCATCAAACTACCAACGGCATTTTTCACAGAACTAGAAAAAAAAATTGCACAATTTGTATGGAAACACAAAAGACCCTAATAGCCAAAGCAATCTTGAGAAAGAAAAATGGAGCTCGAGGAATCAGGCTCACAGACTTCAGCCTATACTACAAAGCTACAAAAGTAATAAGACAGTATGGTACTGGCACAGAAACAGAAATATAGATCAATGGAACAGCATAGAAAGCCCAGAGATAAACCCACACACATATGGTCACCTTATTTTTGATAAAGGAGGTAAGAATACACAATGGAGAAAAGAGCCTGTTCAATAAGTGGTGCTGGGAAAGCTGCACAGCTACATGTAAAAGAATGAAATTAGAACAGTCCCTAACAGCATACACAAAAATAAATTCAAAATGGATTAAAGACCTAAATGGAAGGCCAGACACTATAAAACTCTTAGAGGAAAACATAGGCAGAACACTCTATGACATAAATCACAGCAAGATCCTTTTGACCCACCTCCTAGAGAAATGGAAATAAAAATAAACAAATGGGACCTAATGAAACTTAAAAGCTTTTGCACAGCAAAGGAAACCATAAACAAGGTGAAGAGACAACCCTCAGAATGGGGGAAAATACTTGCAAACTAAGCAACTGACAAAGGATTAATCTCCAGAATATACAAGCAGCTCATGTAGCTCAATATCAAAAAAACAGACAACCCGTCCAAAAATGGGCAGAAGACCTAAATAGACATTTCTCCAAAGAATATATACAGGTTGCCAACAAACACATGAGAGGATGCTCAACAGCACTAATCATTAGAGAAATGCAAGTCAAAACTACAGTGAGGTATATCACCTCACACCAGTCAGAATGGCCATCATCAAAAAGTCTACAAACAATAAATGCTGGAGAGGGTGTGGAGAAAAGTGAACCCACTTGCACTGTTGGTGGGAATGTAGATTGATACGGCCACTATGGAAAACATTATGGAGATTCCTTAAAAAACTCAAAACAGAGCTACCATATGACCCAGTAATCCCACTACTGGGCATATACCCTGAGAATACCATAATTCAAAAAGGGTCATGTACCACAATGCTCATTGCAGCTCTATTTACAATGGCCAGGACATGGAAGCAACCTAAGTGTCCACTGACAGATGAATGGATAAAGAAGATGTGGCACATATATACAATGGAATATTACTCAGCCATAAAAAGAAACAAAATTGAGTTATTTGTAGTGAGGTGGATGGACCTAGAATGTGTCATACAGAGTGAAGTAAGTCAGAAAGAGAAAAACAAATACCATATGCTAACACATATATGTGGAATCTAAAAAAAAAAAAAAAGAAACTGTTCTGAAGAATCTAGGGGCAGGACAGGAATAAAGATGCAGACATAAAGAATGGACTTGAGGACACGGGGAGGGGGAAGTGTAAGCTGGGATGAAGTGAGAGAGTGGAATGGACATATATACACTACCAAATGTAAAATAGATAGCTAGTGGGAAGCAGATGCCTAGCACAGGGAGATCTGCTTTGTCACCACCTAGAGGGGTGGGATAGAGAGTGTGGGAGGGAGACGGAAGAGGGAGGAGATATGGGGATATATGTATATGTACAGCTGATTCACTTTGTTATAAAGCAGAAACTAACACACCATTTTAAAGCAATTATACTCCAATAATGATGTTAAATTAAAAAAAAAAGGGGGGGTAAGACTAAATGATCTCTAAAGGCTCTTTAGCTCTAAAATTCTAAACTTTGATGGCTATGGCAGGTCTCTATTGCTGAGTTAATCACCCTAGACTGTATCCTTTAGGTATCTGTTATTCATCAACATCTTGATAATCACAGGGAACGAAAGGGGGAAGAAAGGAGTTAAATGAGTGTTTCCATTTATAAATAACTTTGTAATATGCTATGGTGAGAGGGTTAGGTGCATTCTGAAAGTAGGTGACCTCTGTTCTAAAAGCTCGCTAGTAATTGTGATTTTTAAAATGTCTGCCCTTGAGTTCAGACAATAGCTCTCTAGCTTCAAGGTGGGTGGGTGTCTATGGTTGCCTGCCAGGGTCCCATTCTTCATTCTTCTGCTGCAGATCAGACGTTCCTTAGGGGAGTCTCTCCCAGTTAGTTGCAGCTGCACAGCTGGATGGAGCTCACTTGCATCACCAGCTCTAGTGGCAAGACCACTGTTGTCAGCTATCTGGTGACCACAGTGACGAGTCAACCTTAGGATAAGGCAAACTCCATGGGAGACAGCAGGAAGAGAAGGAAAGAAATCATAATGCGTTTTTAAATGCGTTTTTTGGTCTGCTAAATTAATCTCAAACCAAGATCAACTCTAATTCTGGACTTTACAGTAAATAGGTCAATGAATTTAGGAACTAACGTCTACTGTTTAAGCCGGTTGGAGGTGGGCTATGTCTTACACCTGGATTCACTCTACCTAAAATAGAGTGTAACTTGGATACATAAAATTGGGAAACTGGGCTTCGTGGAGTCAAACGCAGAGTCCCATCCGGAGGTCACGTCCCACCGCTCCTGCCACCATCATCTTCCCCAATCCATATCTCCACGTCAGGACCTGTGTGGGCAATTCATCTTACCTCACCCGTCCTTCCTCTTCAATTTTTGGTTTGTCTCTGGAACAGATGAGGACCTGCAGCTCTAATTCCTGGGTGTTTGTGGCTTCCACTTCATTCATCCCCATTCCCATCCTCCAGGTTACATTCCAAAACACTGACGTCTATTTTGCCATCCATTTTCTCTTCTTTCTACCCATTACTAGCGCACCAGGTCCATATTCAATTAACATAATAATATGTTAATAGTTAATTAGAACCCGAATTTCCTTAAAAGGAGAAATGCAAAGTTAACGAGTCTTGAATAAGTGTTTCAACGACTATTATGACTAGTAAGAGAGTCAGATTCTGAAAAGGGCTTCTGACCATCCAATTTCCAACACTGTTTTCTTCTTTGCTCTCAGTCTTCTGAGAATGTTAAAGAGATTTCCAGGTTTAAGTCTCGCTTTGATTTATTTGTTTTCTGCCCATTAAAATATGTAAATAAATAATAATAAAAAAGCATAACAACTTGCTTGTCTTATAAAGACATCCAATCCTTTCTAACTTAAGCAGGAACACGTCTATGCTTTTTGCATTAGTTGTCCTCTTTAAAATTGTTCTCATATTTATTATTCTTTGAATTAAAATGTCTGTTTTTAAAAATCTCATATTTATTCCTCTGGATCTTATCACTGTCTGTTCCTGACTGCCTGATTTTCCATGGTGACTTCAACTAATTTATTTCCATCTCCTCACAGCAAATGAAATTTCCTTAACCTTTCTCTGAGACATTACAAAGGATATTACTCACGGTGCTTAATTCCTTCCCACCTTTCTGGCAATTATATGCTCAGTGAGTTCTTGTCAAAGGCTACAGAGAACTCTCCAGGTGATACATAAACCCAACTGCGTCCAGGAGAAGTAGAGCCCCCTGTGGTTTGCCTTATTTTCAGAATTATATCTATTGCAATATTTACTTTATCGACTGTATGAGACAAAACCACACCTGTGGTTTTACTCTCTTTTAAATCTTCTCCATTTTGATCTTCGTCCCTGACTACTAATAGTAGGGGGTATATGGATACAGACTATTTTAGTCTTTCTTTGAAGCCCATAGAAATATGAACTCCATGTTTATTGAATTTCTATTATCAACTAAGCACCATATTGGTTATTTGGCACAATTATCATTATTTATTAATAAAACTAATTGTGAATTATGTCTCCAGGTTAGACTCTGCTCTGAACTCTAGGTTTATATATCCTGATGCCTGCTTGGTCTCTCCATTTTGATGGCCAGTGGTATCTCAAAATTATCTTGTCCAAATTAAACTTGATCTCTCAGTCCTGCTTTTACCACAGGTTTCCCTGTATTCATTTTTCCCAATGCATATTAACTCCATCTCCAAGTCTTGTTATATCTTTCATAGAAGTATGCCTAGAATCTCACGCATTCTCACCACTGCCACCCCTTATCGAAGGCACCATGATATCTGTCCTCAACCAAAGCTTTGACCCCCAAACAGAATCCCATCTTTCCCCATGTCTGGAAATCACTGGGTAGTGATGAGACTACTTGTTTCACAGGTTTTTAGAACCCCATCTTACCTAAAAGGAGACTGTTTGTGCATTCAACAAATATGTAGATGTTGACGGTCTCCATCCTTGGTATTAACCACTTTATCAGGCAAGATTCCAGCAGGAAACAGGGTGCCCCCATGTAGTTCAAATGAAATTGTTCAGATGGAATCATTCTTAGTACCCTTTGTAGAAGAATGAATTCTGTCTTCCCAATCTGAGTAAACTAGACGTCCCTTTTATCAAAAATATTTTAGAGACTTCACCTGGAAGGTGCTTCATAAAGGAATGCCTACCCTCCTTATGATTCTCCCTCAACACAGTCTATTTTTTCTTTCAGACCCATGATGAAAGTAAAATTTCAGTATGTCCAAGGAAACAGTTGCAAAGTTTACCCTCGGTGGAGGCAAAATATACATAAAGGAATTAAAAATCTTGTGAACTTTTATCCTTAGGAAATTGGGAAGCATGCAGAGGAATAGATCCTAATTATGAAATATCAAAAGGGACAAAATCTAAGATTATACAAGATGAAATGTTTATTTTTATGGGTCTGCTCAACAAAAATTTAGATTCTAATGTGTTAGCTTGAAGGGCAGGAAGTATTTGTAATAAATTGTTCGGTGGATTAATAGGAGCCTACATTAAGTGGTAGTCTATAATCGAAAAGGTTGGCATGCCAGAACTTGGCTGGCATGCTGTAGAGGAAGAACTCATCTGAAGTGAATATTGAAATGAATGCTGGATGGGATCTAGTCTGTGATAAAGTCAGTCACATCCTAAACATAGCCCTGGGAAGACCCACAGGAAATTCACTTCTCTGAGCTATTTAAAAATTTTATTGTGGAGGAAGGCACCAGCATCTTGATAGGGGGAAATTCTACAATGGAATTGGGCTCTTTGATTTCAGTGAGACTAACAGGGTCTTTAAGTAACAGGGTACAGATGCTGGTGGCATTTAACCCCCTGACAGAAGGTCTTCACATTACTATAAAAGACTTCAAGGGTGGAGTAACTGTCAGTGTTTTGACCCTTAGGAATCTGTGTGTTGACTAACTGATCCTGTATCCAAAGGAATAGCGTAGATGTCCAGCCCACTAAGAGGCTACTTGAGCCATATAAATTACATGACTGATGAGCACAAGCCTGATTTGAGAAACTAAAGTGAGAATTTATGGCCTGAAATGTTATTCCCACAGTTAATTGTCACTGGGCCAGGAGCCCTTGAATTAAGAGGATGTTAGATACATTTGAAGATGTATGTTCATAGCAGTTGTATGTAATCCTACCTTAAATGTGTATGGTGAGTCTTTCTCTGTGCTTTTCCCAAAAGTACCTAAAGCCATTTAACAAGGTTAGTGTATAATGGAGAAAGGGGTACACCCAGATCTTCTGGGGTTCTGAGTTAGCACGAGTCAATCAGAACCGAAAGTGTCTGTATGTTAAGAGTGAGAGCTTATGACAGTCAGGCAATGAATGGAACGTGGCCTGAGTTAGTCACACAGTGGGTCAGAGTACCCAGGAACCCATTCTGTGGTTAAATCCTTAGTTCCTCAATGTGCAGTTGGAATGGAAGTCCGTAACCACTAGCAGCATCTCTATCTTGATTCCTTAGCATGTTGTGTTAAAAGCCAAGATTGATACTGAAGAATGATGGTGGGTCATAGTAAACTTTACCAGGTGTTAGCACTAATTGCAGAATGTGTTCCAGATTTGGCCTCTTTATGCAAACAAGTCAAACAGCTCTGGGCTTCCCTGGTAGCACAGTGGTTAAGAATCCGCCTGCTAATGCTGGGGACACGGGTTCGAGCCCTGGTCCGGGAAGATCCCCCATGCCACGGAGCAACTAAGCCCGTGCACCACAACTACTGAGCCTATGCTCTAGAGCCCATGAGCCACAACTACTGAGCCCACATGCCACAACTACTGAAGCCCGTGTGCCTAGATCCCATGCTCTGCAGCAAGAGAAGCCACCGCAATGAGAAGCCCACGCACCGCGACGTAGAGTAGCCCCCACTCGCCACAGCTAGAGAAAAGCCTGCATGCAGCAACGAAGACCCAATGCAGCCAAAAGTAAATAAAATTGAAAAAAAAAACGGCTCTGGCAATATATATGCAGCTACTAATTGATCAAATAATTGGTTTCTCAGTCCCAATTAATATATTCAATTGGGAGCAGTTTCAACTGGCAACGACAGCACTTGCCCTGCACTGTTATTTTAGAATTATGTCAATTTAATGTGCTCTTTTTAGCATAATATGCTAAATTTAACTCATATTAATTTCTTCTAGTACCTCATACTGTTACATAACATAAATGACTTTTTTCGTTGGATAGGAGAACCTAGGAAAATCCTAGATGCTTTATTTAATATTTCAGTGATATTTATACATTATGCCAGAAATATTTCAGTGATATTTATACATTAACGAAGTTTCTAGGGGCCTAATGGTCTGGATCAGGTTTGGATATAACCGCTAAAGTATATTCCCTGTACCATCCATCATGGGAAAAAATAAATTATAAATCTTTGTTGGGAATATTTGCATTTTAGAGACAACATATAACACATGTATATGCTGCTCTGATACATTTAGAGAATAACCCTTAAATCTCACAATTTTTTAATGTTAATATATTTTATTTACTTAAAGTTTGTTTTAGAAAAGCTGAGAATAAAGTACAGAAAGTTCCCATATACTTCCTTTTCCCTCACATAGTTACCTCTATTATTAACATCTTGCATTATATATGGTACAATTCTTACAATTGATTAATATGATACATTATTTTTACCTAAAATCCATAGTTTACATTAGGATTCATTCTTTGCATTGTAATGTTCTATAAGTTTTGACAAGTGCAGGTATCCACCCTTACATCATTCAGAGCAGTTTCATTGCCCTAAAAATCTCCCATGTTCTACCTACTCATCCCTCTCTCCATCCTTCTAGACCTTGGCAACCACTAATCATTTTAAAAAATGTAATTTGTGGTAAAATGCACATAAAATTTATCTTCTTAACCATTTTTAAGTGTAGAGTTAAGCAGCATTAAGAACATTTATATTGTGCAATCAATCTCCAGATTTGTTTTCATCTTGCAAAACTGAAACTCTATACTCATTAAAAAACAACTCCACAGTCCTCCCTTCTCCCAGCATCTCACAACCACCATTCTGCTTGCAGTTTCTGTGAATCTGACTCTACTCTAAGTACCTCATGTAAGTGAAATAATACAGTATTTGTCATTTTGTGACCAGCTTATTTCGCAAAGCATAATATCCTCAGGTTCGTCCATATTGTAGCATATGTCAAAATGTCCTTCTTTATTAAGACTGAATAATGTTTTATTACATGTATATATCATATTTTTTAATCCATTCATCCGTCAATATGCACTTGGGTTGCTTCCATTTTTTGGCTATTGTAAATAGTGTGACTATGGACATAAGTGTACAAATGTCTCTTTAAGACCCTGCTTTCAATTCTTTTGTGTTTATACCCAGACGTGGATTATCTGGATAAAAGGTAATCCTAGTCTTAATTTTTTGAAGAACCACCGTACTGTTTTCCATAGAATTATCCATAAGTCTGACAGTTTAGAGGGCTATGATACAGGTTCATTATTTGATGCAGCTGCCCTGACACATGGGCCTTATAATCCAGTAGATTCGATGGTACTTTTAAGTGATGTATCAGATATGGATGCTCTAGAGTGCCACCATAAGCCTAAAATAGTAATCACAGCCTAGACTCCTATTGTTTGGGAGTAAAGACTATGTTATACGGTACAGACAGTTGTCTCCCACTGAGAAGGAGCTCCTGGTGTGCTGCGAGGCTCTGGTGGAGATAGAATGCCTGACCACGGGGCAGCAAGAGATGATGCTTGCTGAGCTTCCCAGCATGAACTGGGTGTTAATCTAATTTAAAAAATCATAACGTTGGGTAAACACAATAGCATTTCATCCATAAATGGAAAGGATTTGTTTGAGGTCAGGCCTGAGCAGATCTAGAAATCATAAAGTAAATTGCATAAGAAGAGGCCTCACATTCCCATAGGCCTTCATCTTGCTGTTGCCCTGCTCTCCTTCAGCCCACAGCTGTGAGATCCTCAGGAGTCTTCCTTTAAAGATGGGCATTTAGGGCTTCCCTGGTGGCGCAGTGGTTGAGAGTCCGCCTGCCGATGCAGGGGACACAGGTTCGTGCCCCGGTCCGGGAAGATCCCACATGCTGCGGAGCGGCTGGGCCCGTGAGCCATGGCCGCTGAGCCTGCGCGTCCGCAGCCTGTGCTCTGCAACGGGAGAGGCCACAACAGTGAGAGGCCTGCGTACCGCACACACACACACAAAAAAAGTAAATACTGCAGCACTAATTGAATCTGAACATGTTGAGGAACCATGAAAACAGAGGGCCTACTTTAAGTTAAACATGGATTAACTCTTGTGTTGTTCAGGGTCAAATGTAATCGGCAAACAAACTCCTGGGACTAGTAAGTGATTATCACACGATACAAAGTTAATGTATAAAAGTCAGTTGCTCTCGCATATACCAGCAATGAACAAGTGAAATTTGAAATTAAAACCACACTACCATTTATATTAGCACCCCACAAAGTGAAATGCTTGGATATAAATCTAACAAAATATGTACAAGATGTATATGAGGAAAACTATAAAACTCCGATGGACAAAATCAAATAAGAACTAAATTAATGGATGTATATTCCATATTCCTGGGTAGGAAGAGTCAAGATTTCCAAGATTTCATTTCCTTCCAAACTGATCTATTGATTCAGTGTGATGCTCATCAATATCCCAGGAAGTTATTTTGTGGATATCAGCAAATTGATTCTAAAGTTTATAACCAAAGACCCAGAATAGCCAACAGAATATTTAAGGGGAAAAACAAAGTTGGAGGCTTGATACTACCAGCTCTAAAAATTTACTAAAAATATACAGTAATCAAGACAGTATGGTATTGGTGAAAGAACAGACAAATAGATCAAAGCAATAGAACTGAGAGCCCAGAAGTAGACTCACATAAATATAGTCAACTGATGTTTGATAAAGAACCAAAAAGAATATAATGGTACAAAAATAATATTTTCAACAAATAGTGCTGGAAAACCTAGACATCTACATGCAACTGACTTATCTGTTCTAAATCTCTGAGGATTTCAATTACTATCAAGATAAACTCCCAAAGTCCAAACTCCCAGGAGGGCACCTTATCAGAGGTCCTACACCACCTGCACCTGCTATTGTATAGTCTATGTCTTTGATCCATATCCAAACGTGAGTGTTCTCCACTTATGCTATGCTCATGCTGATCCGTCCTTCTTTTAGCATTTCATTCCGTAACATCTCTGCATGGTTTCGTCCTCACTCACCTCTAATAATCAAACCACATATGGAGTTATGCTGGATTTTCCCAGAAATAAGACTATGTAGCATATTGCATAATAATGATTCCTAGATGTTTGTTTGTGGCACACATTAAGATTGTACAATTTTAGGTAACACTTTTGAAGTAACTAGAGGAATCAAATTAACATTATTTAAAGTGTAATTACTGAGTTCATATATTAGTTCTAACAGGTTATTTTGTTGAGTCTTTAGGGTTTTCTACATCTATTATCATGTCATCTGTAAACAGAGTAATTTTACTGCTTCCTTGCAGATTTGAATTTTTTTATTTGTTTTTCTTGTATAATTGCTCTGGCTAGAACTTCCAGCACTATGTCAAAAAACAAAAGTGATGAGAGTGTGCATGCCTGCTTTGAACCAAATCTTAGAATAAATGTTCTCTGTTTGTTTGTTTGTTTTTCCCATTAATTATGGCTTTAGCTGTGGGCTTTTCGTATATGACCTCTATTGTATTGAAGTAAGTTTTTTATATACTTATTTTGTTGAGAGTTTTTAATCATGAATGAATGCTGTACCTTCTCACATGATTTTTCTGCTGCTGTTGAGATGATCAAGTAGTTTTTATTTTTAATCTGCTCATGTGGCGTATCACATTGACTTATCTGTGTATGTTGAGCCAAAATTGTATCCTTGGATTAAATCTCACTTACTTATGGTGTATAATCCTTGTATGTGCTGTTGAATTTGGCTTGCCAGCATTTTATTGAAGACTTTTTCATCTATGTCCATTATGGATATTGGCCTGCAGTTTACTTGTGATAACTTTGCATGGCTTTGGTATCAGGGTGATGTTGGCCTCATGAAATGACTTTGAACATGTTCCCTCTTCTATTTTATGGAAGGTTTTAAGTTGTATTTAGTATTAATTCTTCATTGAATACTTGGTAGAATCCACTTGTGAAACCAGCTGGTTCCAGCCTTTCCTTGGTTGGGCACATTTTGATCATGATTCATCTCCTTATTTGTGATTGGTCTGCTCAGGCTTTCTATTTCTTCTTGATTCCGTTTTGGTAAGTTGTATGTTTCTAGGAATTTGTGCATTTCTTGTAGGCTATCCAATTTGTTGGCATATAGTTGTCCATGATAGTTCCTTATGATTCTTTTTTATTTCTGAGGTAGTTGTTGTAATGTCTCTTTCATTTCTGATTTTATTTCTTTGAATCGTCTCTCTCTTTTTTTCTTAGTCTAGCTAAGGGTTTGTCAATGTTGCTTACCACTTCAAAAAAACACAGTTAATTTTGTGATTTACCTATTGTATTTCTATTCTCTATTTGTTTTATTTCTGCTCTAATCTTTCAGTGGTGTTTCTATACACTAACAATGATTTATCCAAAAAGAAAATTAAGAAAACAATCCCATTTAGAATAGCATCAAAAATAATAAAATACTTAGGAAAAAACTTGAAGAGGTAAAAAGACATATATTGAAAACTATAAAACTTTGATGAAGGAAATTAAAGAAGACAGATAAATGCAAAGACATCCTGAGTTCATGGGTTGGAAGAATTAATATTATTAAAATATCTATACTACATAAAGTATTCTACAGATTCAATGTTATCTCTATC
Organism: Monodon monoceros; assembly: GCF_005190385.1. NCBI lineage: Eukaryota > Metazoa > Chordata > Mammalia > Artiodactyla > Monodontidae > Monodon > Monodon monoceros. Next base: position 3,870,585 of record NW_021703770.1, on the reverse strand, counting down.
AAAAGCTCAAAACAGTATGGAGGTTCCTCAAAACTTTAAAAACAGAATTACCATATGATCCAGCAATCCCACTTCTGGGTATATATCCAAAGGAAATTAAAATATGCATCTTGAAGAGTTATCTGCACTCCTGTGTTAACCGTGGCATTATTCACAATAGACAAAATATGGAAAAAATTTGAATGTCCATCAACAGATGACTGGATAAAAAACTCATATATATATATATCATATATATATATATATATATATATATGATATATGTATATCTGACATATATATATGTGTATATATATATATACACACACATATATGTGTATATATGTGTGAGAGTCATCCTTAAAAAAGGAAGGAAATGCTGTTGTTTACAAAAACATGGATGAAACTGGAGGACATCCATGCTAAGCTAAGTGAAATAGACCAAACAAAGAAAGACAAATACTGCACGATCTCACTTATATGTGAAATCTAAAAGTCAAACTCATGGTAGCCAAGAGTAGATTGGCAGTTTCCAGGGATAGTGATGGGAGAGAAGGAACTGAGGAAATGTTGGTCAAAGGGTTCAAAGTTTCACTTATACAAGATGAGTGAGTTCTGGACATCTAATGTACAGCATGATCACAATAGTTAACATCGCTGAGTTGTATCTTTGAAATGTGTTTAAGAGGATAGATCTTAAATTGAATTTGCTGAACACACACACACACACACACACACACACACCACACAACTGGTAACTATGTAGAGGTGTTGAATATGTTACTGAGCTAGACTGTGGTGCTCTTTTCACAATGTATACATATATCAAAACATGAAGTTGTACACTTCGAATATATAAAACTTTTATATGCCAAAGATATCTCAGTAAAGTTGTTAAAATGTAATTACTACCTAAGTACAAAAATGTCTCCCGGTACCTATCGTTCTCTCATGCACAGAGACGCACACACTGTTGGATGGTTAACTCCTTAGTGTTGGTTTGATCTTTCAGCAGACCTCTTTACTGCCTTGATAGTGCTCCCTTTTATGACACAAATCATTCTTTGGCTTTGGTTGCACTAAACCTCTTACCTCTAACAGCACGCTGTCACCATCTCTACCACATAGCACTTTAAAACAAAGTAGCCTCCACAAGTCATCTGATTTTGTTTTGCACAGCATTAAAATTGCCTACCTTTAGACACAAAGAAGATTAAGTTGCACATTTGTCAAGTTTTGTGATAGAGTTGAGAAAAATTCAAGTTAATGTTTCCCTTAGTACATAGGTAGAAATCACTGCTTTAAGAAATATATTCCACACTTTATTACAGTTATTTTTCTGAGTTTTTTAATTCATAATCTAAACTCCTTGAGGATGTAAATAAGCTTAGAAGCTAGAGTATACCTTTTGTGTAATCAAATCTAATATAACTTAAGTGGCAAATCTGTACCATATAAGTATCCTGAATTACAAGGAAAGACAGCTGGAATCAAGTCCCACGTTAGCTGTTTGATCTCCATGTACTCCATTAACGAGATCAGTCCTATTTCTTTACCTGTAAAATGAGATAAATAGACTGAATTAAATGGATCCTTCCAGCAGATCTAGAGGAAGTTGAGAACGCCATCTAAAGTGTGGCTTAACTAGCTTGGGTCAGGACTAGCTTGGGAGAGAGGTGGGGGGCAAATCACTTCATCGATATGGAAGGCTAGTCACAGGGTGAAGGGTGAAGCCCATAGCATTATGGTTCGACGTGTTAGGAATGGGGTGAGGACAAACATTCAATACTCAGCTTATGAACAGTAACCACAACACCATATTTTAGGATGCTTAGCAGCCTAATTATGGCTGCAGTTGTGTGGCTCTATAAAAGACAAAATTGGGCAGTTTAAGATTTACAATTCTATTTATAAAATTTCCCTTGAAAGCTGATATACATAGTTGATAAAAATAAAGAACAACCCCAGGTATGAGAACCTTGTTAATAGTTTGCATGAATCACATCCATCTCATAAAATCATGACACAGTTGTTATGATACTAATGTAGAAATTCTTTAATTTCTGCTCCACTTAATTTGCATATCTAATTGACAGCTCATTAGAAATGATGAAAGCATAATTATGAAAACAAATCTAGAAGAAAGGACAAAGTCTTGACTGCTAAATTATTACTGAATGTATATTTTGTTTCATATTGTGGACTCGTTATTAGAGAAGTTAATTAGTTTTTTTCCTCCAAGATCCCCACTCTAAGAAATCAGAAAATGAGATGCAAACACATACAAGAAAAATGCTAAGCAGTGTATTCATGGCCAAGTACAAAGTCAAAGCCTCAATTTCAATTTACCACCATGTTATCAATTCCAGGCTATGGTAATGTTCTTATATTTGGCTAGAAAACCAGAATTCCAGTTCAACAATAAATTGTGTTGAATTTTATTGTAAAGATTAAAGATGTCTACTAACTCTAAAGGTCTAGTAACTGTCCTGTGAAACTAAGATATCTCTTTTAACTTAAAAATTTATATTATACATTGGATCAATTTATTTACCCATGCATTCATTCTTTTAATTTATATTTGTTAAATGCCTGTGATTCAAAATCCTGAAACAAGTAAAAAGGAAAAAATAAGTTTGGTAAATTCAGGGCTGCCTCACTAATAAATAAATAACTTCTACCACCATGTAGAAAAGTGAACAACGTAGGAACAGATAGTTCACAGAAGAATAAATAAATTTCCTGTTGAACATAAAAAACTGTTTTTTTCTAATATTAAGAAAATGCAAATTAAAACCACATTGAGATACAGGTTTTACATCTGGTAATGGTGAAGTATCTTGTAGTGGTTTAATTATCCTGCAGGTAACTATACACTCTTGAAACAGAAAATAAGAGCTAATAATAACTAAAATAACAAACAGTAACTCACTGGGGAATGACACAAATAAGCAGAAACTATAGGAGGACTTTAACTTGGGAAGGGGGCAGGTATTTTTATAACTTTGGACTGACAGTAGTCTATATTGAGGGCCTGAGGGCTACCTAGAACTTGGAGAGAAATTTAAAGTCTTTGTTTTTTTTTTAAACACCAGAGGGCAGGGTTCCAGACAACTACACAGCTAGTATGTGGAAATATGGCAGAAATGAGAGTTAGACAGATAATGCTCTAAATTCCGCACACACAATCTCTGCCCAAATCTTTTGCTGACTCTTGCACTACTCATGAGTTTGACAGACTCCAAGCATCCCAGCTAAAGTTAAAATAAATATTTCAGCCACTGCTCACTGTAGTAGTGGAGACATTGGAATTTGAGTTTAGCCTAATTAACCGTGTGCTAAAGAAAGAAACAAAACAAAACAAAAATAAAAAGTAGTATCGTTGAGATGAAACTAAGGAAATCTCTAAAATACGTGTGTCATTCACAAAGTCCAGGATAAAATTTAAAATTATCCAAATTATTAGCTATATTTAAAAAACAAACAACAACAAAAACGCACGTGACATGGACATAAGTGACAAGGTAAGAAATAAAGATCTTGTCATACAGAGTGACGTAAGTCAGAAAGAGAAAAACAACTATTGTTTATTAACGCGTATATGTGGAATCTAGAAAAATGGTACAGATGAACCGGTTTGCAAGGCAGAAATGAGACAGAAATGTAGGGAACAAACGTATGGACAACAAGGGGGGAAAGGGGCGGGGGGTGGGGGGTGGTGGTGGGATGAATTGGGAGATTGGGATTGACATATATATATTAATATGTATAAAATAGATAAGTAATAAGAACACGCTGTATAAAAAATAAATAAAATAAAATTTTAAAACACAAACAAACAAAGGTCACCTGAAGTGACTTGGATGATGGAACTCGCAGATGAGGACTTAACAACAGCTATTATAACTACGCTCAAGAGTAATAAACAATGTGATGTGAATTAATAAGTAATATTAGCAGAAAGATGAAAACCATAAAGGTAACTAACTGGGATTTTTTAAAATAAAAAATGCAATATCTGAAATTTTTTAAAAAATAGAAGAAAACATACATATTTGCATGGGGTTACCAGTAGATTGAAAATGAAAGAAGAAAGAATCAGCAAATTTGAAGATAGAGCCACTCTTCAACTGGAGGACCTGAGAACAAATATAACGTTTTTAAAAGTCTCAGTTATGTGTAGAACAATATGAAAAGTCTAACAGACATGTAATTGGAGCCCCAGAAAGAAAGGAGGTAAGAATGGGTAAGACAAAATATTTTTGAAGAACTAATGTGCTCAAATTTCCCCAAATTAGTAAAATATATAAAGATTCAAGCAGTTTAGTGAACCCTAAGGAAGTTATATTCAAAGCTAGAATATCATAGCCATATTGTTAGAAACCAGAGTTACATTTTAAAAGAATCGAGAGAAAAGTGAATCATCTCATACAGAAGAACACCGATATGAAAGTTTGTCAACTTCTCACCCCAAGGAGATTAGAAGAGACTGAAAGCACAAGTCTAAATGACAAATAAAAAAATTATCTCGGGTTTCCCTGTGGACTCACAGTGGTTGAGAGTCCTCCTGCCGATGCAGGGGACACGGGTTCGTGCCCCAGTCCGGGAAGATCCCACATGCTGCGGAGCGGCTGGGCCCGTGAGCCCTGGCCGCTGAGCCTGCGCATCCGGAGCCTGTGCTCCGCAACGGGAGAGGCCACAACAGTGAGAGGCCCGCGTACCGCAAAAAAAAAAAAAAATCTCAATGAAAAAAATGTTGTGTCAATATTCTTTTATAATAAAGGCAAGATAAAGACATCACTGATAAGTGAAAAACAGGGAGTTTGCTACCAGCAAACCTACACTGTTTGAAATACTAAAGAAAGTTTTTCGGGCTGATGAAAGACGATGCCAGAGAGAATCTCAAATCGTCAGATGGAATCCAGAGTCCTCGAAAGAGTAGACAGGTGGGTAGATATAAAAGTGTTTTTTTCTGTCTTTAAAAATACATACAAAGTTGAAAACAAAAGAATAATATTGTCTTGCGAATTCCCATTGTACATCAGTGTAATTTATATACAACTTTAGTATAAAGGAGAGAGAGGGTGGTAAATCAACCTTTTCGCTGCCTGGTTCTTATATCCTGGTTCTTATATTTTATGTGTAGTGTTTAAATACTAGCTCTGATATTGTGTTCCCTTGGAAAACCACTAAAAGTGCAAAGAGTTATAGCCAAAAGGAGAACTAGTAAATTTTTTAAAAATTGTAAAATACTGAAACAACAAAAAACATTTTAAAGGAAAATACAGAAGCCTCCCTCTACCCCCCGAATATTTGGCAATTTAACATGTTTATAAATAAACCATGGATCAAAGAAGAAATAGCAATGGAAAATTTAAAGTGTTTATAGTGATAATAAAACTAAAACATCAACATTTGTAGAAGTACGTAAATCAGTACTCAGTGGGGAAAGTATGGCTTTTAATGGCCATATGATGTGAAACCATATGATGTGAAACTGTATAAAAGCAGTGACTTAAGATTCCTCTTGAAGAGTCTAGATAAAGATGAGCAAAGTAAACACAAAGTAAGTGGAAGAAAGGAATTAATAATGACAGGATCAGAAAGAAGTGACGTAGAACATCAATAATGAAGAAATTTAAGAATGCTAAATTTTGAAAATTGATTTTTTTATTAAAAACCATCCCCCACAAAAACCTCCAGGTCCGTGGTTTCACTAGTGATTACTTTCAAATACTAAGTTTAAAAAATGTACACAAACTTTTAGAAGATAATAGAGAGGAGAACACTTTGCATCTTGTTTTATGAGCAAGTATAAGCCTTTAACCAAAACTCGACAAAGAAATTACACACACACACATAAAATTATAGACCAATATCCTTCATGAATATATATGCAAAAATTCTTAAGATATTTGCAAGTCGAATCTTGCTCTGTATACTTACCATTGAAGATATAAAAGATTCTCCTTATTCAGAAAATTGGCAATTAAAGGGAAAACATTAAATATTTATCCTACTTTCCTTTGATAAATACATTTCAGTGAAATAACTCCAGTTAATGAGGGTTAGTTCTTTATACAACAATTACAAGTAATAAAAACAGAAGGAAGTATAAACTTAGAAAAATGACCTTATTGCCTTTTTGCCTTCCAGACAACAGATACCAATGGATGAAACCACTAGATGAAATATTCATTTAAAAAAATGTATATCTTCTCAGTGGAGTCATCTGTCATTCACCCTCTGAGATCCTGAGACCACTAATGAATAATAACTAAAAGAGGGATAGCAAAATATTTTGTGATTGCTGTTTGTATATAGCATACAATATGAGGTATTCTTGCCAATAAAGTTAAACCGGAATCAAATCAATAATTAGTGCAAATTTTATTTTTTACAAGAAAAACAGAGAAGAGAGGGTAAATTAAACATCAGTTTGAAATAGTAAACATACCAATATAGAATATGGTACAGGGCATTAAACAAGATGTAGGTTTTCCTAAAAGCAATTCAGTGATTAAAAATAAATATATGAAAATTTGGGAGAGAAGTTGGTAATAAAAGAGGCCATATATATATTTTTTAATGTAATAAGTAGAACCTGTTTGAATCCTAATTGTATAAAAAACACATTTTAGACTATTGGGAAATTTTGAATATAGCTTGGATATCAGATAATAGAACATAATCAATGTTAATTTCTTAGGCATTATGTGAGAAAATATTCAGAAATCTTAGAGATTGTGATAAAATACAAATGAGTAAAATCACATGATATCTATTTCTTTCTTTATAATACAACAGCATGTAAAATAAATAAATAAAGATAAGAAATTTCAGAAGCAAATGTACCAAATTCTTGATAATTTCTAGGTCTGTTGAAAGTTATAGTGAGGTGAATTAATGCATTCCTCCCCAAATACATTTGTTTGTAAATGCTTAAAACTATTCCCAATTAAAAAACATATTCACACACACACACACACACACACACACTTGTGCAATTTACAGACTCTTTTATATGCATATCAAGTCAAAATTAATTTGACATTGATTTTCACATATTGGAAAAGTTGTCAGTTTTAGTTTTCTCCACCAACAAAAATTAGGCAAAAATTGTTTAAAAGGTTTTAAAAATTTCTCAAGCTATATATTTTTGATTGTTTTTTTCATTAAATTGAGAAAATATTTCTCAAGCAAATTTTTAGATTTATTTTGAATTGAAAGATGAACAGAATTAGAAAAAAAAGTAAAGGACTCCTCTAAGTTTTGTTTTGATTCTGACTGTCCATATTAACAAGAGGACTTAGAAAAGTTATCAACTTCCAAGTGTCAGCTTTTCATCTGTCAAATGGGTTTCTAATTCTTTGCTATAATTATGATTAACAAAGCATCTAACATGAATCAGAAGAGATGATGTAATTAAAATACTTCCCTAGACCATTCATCAAATCTTACAAGTGATTGTGCCTCCGCCCTCATTTAGATACCCTTCACTCCAGGCTTATGAAATTTATTTGTACCGTCTTCTGTGTCTCAGTGACACTGTTATTTACCCACCCCTCATCACTCACCTTCATGTTCAGAAGACAGCTCACAAATTCTGACTCCACCACATATTCTGCCATCTTTCTATCTTTGCTCAGAGCTACGGGTAAGAGGAAGGAGGAGAAAACAACAGCAACAACCAAAACCTCCCACAGGAGATGCTAAGGCACTGAGGTAGGACAGAGCAGGAACTCATTGCTACTCGCTAGGGCTGAAGGATCAAAGGGAGGGATACTTTTACTGAGCCCACTGAGGACTGAGGTCAGGAGGGCCAGCTGCCAGACGGACTCTCTGAAGAGAGTTGTCAAAGGGCATCGCTGCTGGCAGAGAATGTGTGCCATGCCAGGGGGTACCTGAAATACCCCCAGCCTGCCAGTGACTCAACCCAAACAGAAACCAGAGAACAGAGAGTCCAAATATGGACGGGAAAGCAAACTAGGAATTACTGGAGCACCTGCTTCCTCATGATTTTGACAGAATGAAACTCAGTCACCCTAAGATGGTTGGACTTCGTGTTCACAATCTCAGAAGAATATAGGCTTTTTTCTCTTTCTCCTTCTCCCTCTCTATCACTGTCTCTATCAACCCTATGGAACCAAAACAAAAATTTCATTTACAGTAAATTCCGTACTTTAACTACATATGTCAAGATCACAGGGCGATCTTGCCTTCTTTACTGCTCTCTCCCTAATAATCAAAGGCATGTATGACTGGATTCATAAATATTTGCTGAATGATGAATGAATGGGTTAGATATTTTGCATATAAAACTTAAAGCCATTATTAGAGTGACATAACTAGAAAAATATTTTGAAAGAATTGTTGTCAAACTATTTAAAATGGTTTAAGAATCTTTTAATTAGATTTAGAAAATAAATACCATCACTTGCAAACTACACAATAACAGTATACAAGTAAGATTGTAAGTCGAGAAACCTGATTCTCTTGTCTGCTTTTTAAATAAAGAATGAAAAACAAAATTCTAGCCAATAACCAATTACATTTTTTTAAAAAACTACTTCAAATCAATGTTAATTACAAATAAAAGAGAGAGATGAACAGAGAGTTTAAAATTAACAATTGAATGTGGGTACCTGCGTGTAGACACTTTTGGAAAGGCAACAGAGATAATGTCAAACTCTAAGAAAAAGAGAATAAAAAGCCCAGATAATGAATAAGTCTAGGATTAATTTCCATAATGTTCTTTATTAGCTTTTTTTTTTTTGGTTATTGCCTCTAAACATTTTTAAAGTTTGTTACATCTCGACAGAACCATGGAATCTATTTGTCAAGTAAAAATAATGCTAGCTGCTCCAACAAATAATCCCCAAATATTACTGGCTACTTTTAGCATAACGAAGATTTATTATTACTGAGGCGGAGTCTGATGTAGATATATTTGGTTGGGCATATCTCTTCCATAGCTTTTGTCCAGGGAATAGTGATCAAGGCCCATTCTGACTTGTGGCTTTGACAGTTCAGAATCTCCTGCAGCCCGCTGTGTGGACATAGGTGAAGGGGAGAGAAGACAGAAAATCTTGTGCAACAATTTAGGAGTCAGGCATGGAAGCAGCAAACACCTTCCCTTACATTTAATAGATAGAATGGGCCTAACCCATATAAAAGAGGATTAGAAGTTGTGGTCCTTTTGTGTCTCTAAGTTAGAAAATAAAATAACTTGGTGAACACAGAGCAATGACTCTGCCACTGAAGGTAATATTGTCCAGTGATTCTGCCGATCCCCTCTGTTAGGTGTTCTGCAAGTGTACAGCCATTTAGCTGTTTACACATCTCCCTAAAAGAGATGGGTGTTTATCTCTTTCACAAAGTCTCATACCATATTGAAATATATAATTAAAAAAAAAAAAAAACCACCACTTAGCACAGGGATATCAGCTCGGTGCTTTGTGACCGCCTGGAGGGGTGGGATAGGGAGGGTGGGAGGGAGGGAGGGGCAAGAGGGAAGAGATGTGGGAACATATGTATATGTATAACTGATTCACTTTGTTATACAGCAGAAACTAACACACCATTGTAAAGCAATTATACCCCAATAAAGATGTTAAAAAAAAAAAAAAACCTGTTCTCTGTGTCAAATCAACATGGATTTTATTCTAATTGTGCTCAGAGGATAGCTATCTTCTTCCCTGCCCTATTTTGTTAATATTTATACAAGGAGATTCATGTTATACAAGAGAACGTTTGCTAGAACACCCTGTTTATGTATGTTCCCAGATTTTTCTTTAACTTTTATTTTTACCTACCTGCCTAACTCGCTCTATTTTTGCTATTCTGTGTAAGGGTTGGTTTTAGCCTAATACCTGAATCATTCTCCATAAGAATTTGAGTAAAATCCGATTGGATATTTTGGAGTTGTTTTTCAGTTAAAGATTTAAAAGCAATATGATTGCTTACTGCATACGTATCGAAAACTGCTGAACGTCCACTTTTTTTAGAAGTTGAAAACAGTTGAAAAATTGTGTTAAAGCACAGCATTAAATCAGGAGGAAAACTTGATTTACAACTGCATCTAAACTTGAGGGTTTCCACCATCAGTGTTATCATCAAGTTCATTTTAAGTTGGAGTAGCTATTTTTGACTGCCTATGGCTGTTTTCGGGATTATTTACCATCTTGTAGATCATTACATATTAGCAGTGGAATGGACATCAGGGACATACTAGCTTAGCCCTCTCAATACATGGGGAAGGGAGGGGCACCAGAGAAAGTAGACCAAGCCAGGCTTGCAATATACATCTCCACAACTCTGGGTTGGAAATAACCTTGACATTGCTGGAAGTCCAGACACTAAAACCATATTACCAAAGAAGTGGTGGAAACAAAAATGATGAAGATACGTACATCTTCCCACAGGCATTGTCTGCTCTGTTCTACTCATATCGGTTATCTTGAGATTCTCTGAACCTGTGGCGCTCATTTTCATCCCTTTGTTTATTTAGTATATGCTCTCTCTACTCCCTGAGGGCAATCACTATGTATATTCTGAATTTAACTCTCTCCTGAATCCAGCAGTAACCTGCATTGTGTTGTTTCTGCTCCGTACACCTTCAACTATTCTGATGTGTGCTCTCTCTCTCTCAGTGTCTCTCTATCTCTCTCTCTCTCCCCTGCTCTCCACAACCCAAATACACTCAGTGGAACAGTACTATATGTATATTACTATAATATTATATCATATCATAAAGGTCACCCTTTGACATTACAGGTTACAGTCTAGTATATTAAGAGCTAAAGATTTTGAATTAGAAAGCCCCAGGTTTGATTTCTGACTCAGTTATTTAATTAACAGTTTCCTTATTAGGCAAGTTTTAGAATGTCCTAGGGTTCGGTTTCTTAATATAAAGCAGAACAAATAATACCTAGTTCTCATGGTTATGGAGAGAATTAAATGAGATAATTCACCTAAAGTAGGGTTGCCAGGTTTAGCAAATAAAACTACAGGATGTCCAGTTAAGTTTGAATTTTAGATAAACAGCAATAATTTGTTTTAGTATCTGTATTGTTAGTTTCCTAGGGCTGCCGTAACCAACTACCACAAACTGGTGGCTTAAAACAACAGAAATCTATTCTCTCACAGTTCATGGGACTTTGAAATCGAGGTGTCTGTAGGGTTGGTTTTACAGGAGTCTCTGATGGAGAATCTATCCCATGCCTTCTTCCAGTTTCTGATGGTGGCTGGCAATCCTTGGCTTGTAGATGAATCACCTGATCTCTGCCTTCATGTTCACATCACCCTCTCCTCTATGGCTGTGTCCTCTCCATTTTTTTTTGTTTGTTTAATAAGGATACATTGGCATTGGATTTAGAGCCCACCTTAAATCCAAGATGATCTCATTTCAAGACCCTTAATTACATCTGCAAAGAACCTTTTTCCCAGTAAGGCCACCTTCACGAGTTCTGGGGGTTAGGACTTGACATATCCTTCCTTGGGGCCATTATTTAAGCCACTGCAGGTATGTATCAGATATAGCATATTGCATGAGACCTATGTATACTAAAACTTATTTGCTGCTTATCTGGAATTAAAATTTAACTGAGCTTCCTGTATTTTATCTGGTAACCCAAATGTTCTATAAATTAATGCCTGACAAATAGCAATGGCTAAAATGAATGAATAAATAACTGTAGCTTTTATTTTCAATTTTTTTCTAGAGAATTTGTTTCAGTAACTTCATAACTACATTGTATTCATATATACTAACTAAAATGAATGTTGTTGATATCACACTTTTCTGGCATTTTCATGTTAATCTTTTAGAAAACACTTAAATAAAATTTAACATTTGAATTAGTCATTGGTCATGCAATAAATATATTGCATTGCAACTTCTAACTGCTAGGTATTAACCCTCCTGCTTTAATATGGATAAGATTCAAAGCCCTTGCCTTTGAATATCTTATACTTTGGTGGGAAAATATGCAAATATCTTTCAAAGTACTTACAATTCTGTTTAGCTAATTAATCATTCATCCTCACCTCCATGTAACAAATAATTGAAACTAATTAGACAAGTAATTCAGGCAAATAAAATAATTTGGGAATAGGGTAAGACATTATGTGTCTTCATAGAATACTTCCTAAACTGCTAATATTGTTATCTAAAATGAAAGAAAGAGATCACATAAGAGAGTGTGTGCTTTCTTGATGCTCTAAATATTTCCTATGTCTTAAAAAAATATTTCTATCTTCTTTCAGTTTTTCTCTTTGTAATGACCTTTGCTGAACCGTGACTGGGACACACACCTAGAGTAAAAAATATATTTTTTAAAAGAGATAAAAATAATAAACCAATATTGGACAACATGTAATCTTACATGATACACAATTTTTAAAAATAAATATAATTTATTATAAAATATAAAATGAAAAGTAAATAAAGTCCACAGAACAAATGCTAGACAACAAACAAGATGGTAGATTTAATTCATTCATATCAGTAATTACATTAAATATAGTGGTATGAAAACAACAGTTAAAAGAAATGATTCTGGGCTTCCCTGGTGGTGCAGTGGTTGAGAGTCTGCCTGCCGATGCAGGGGACACGGGTTCATGCCCCGGTCCGGGAAGATCCCACATGCCGTGGAGCGGCTGGGCCCGTGAGCCATGGCCGCTGAGCCTGGGCGTCTGGAGCCTGTGCTCCGCATCGGGAAAGGCCACAACAGTGAGAGGCCTGCGTACTGCAAAAAACACAAAAAAGAAATAATTCTTAGACTGAATAAAATTTAAGAACGGAATACATGCTGTCCACAAAAAATCTTCTTTATGTAGAATGATACAGATAGTTTAAGAATGAGCAGAGGAAAAGCATATGGACCATCAAAACACTAGTCAAGAAAACGAAAAGCTGGGGTGAATACATTAATATAAGACAAAGTAGCATCCAGAGCAAGGATTGTTATTGTTAAATAATAACCTCACATAATGATACAAGAATCAAGTCCCCTGAAAGACAGAAATAATCCAACAATTCAAAATACACGAGGCAAAAACTGGTAGAACTGCAAGAAGAAACAGGAAAACCCATAATTATAGTAGGGATTTTGCCCCCCTCCCCACATAGTCTACAGAACAAGTACACAGAAAATCAGTAACGATATAGACTATCTTAAGAACTATCAACAAAATTATCCAAATTGTCATTCATAGGACACTTCACCCAACAATAGAAGAATCAAATTATTTTCAAGTGCACTTGAAACCTTCACCAAGGAAGGACATATTCTGGACAATGAAGCAAACCTCAACTATTTTAATTAATTGGAATCATTCAATGTATGCTCAAAAGTAACAGATTAGTAAAAATAAACAACAGAAAGATTTATGGGAAAACGCCACATCTTTGAAAACCGAAGACCACACTTCTAAATAACCTGATGGGACAAAGGTGGAATTATTCAGGAAATTAGAATATATTTTGAATTTAAAAAGTGAAAGTGCCACATATCAAAATTTGTAGCATGTAGCTAATGTATTGTGTCAAGGAGTTTCAAAACATTAAATTCTTATATTAGGAAAGAAATAAATTCACAAATCAATCATTTAAGCTTCTACCTTAAGAAACAAAATGAAGTGTGAATTAAAAAAGCAAGCAGAAGAAGGGATATAATAAAGATCAGAACAAAAATCCAGAAAATTGAATACAGAAAAACAATAGAGAAAATCAATGAAATCAATCGATTGGTTTCCAAATCAACTGGTTTTTGGAAAAGATCAAATTGATAAACCATTAGCCAGACTGATCAAGAAAAATAGAAAGAGATAAGACCTATATTACCAATCTCAGGAATGAAAGAACTATAATAAAGAACTCTACAGACATTAACAGTATAATAGAGAAATATTATGGAAACATTACACACATAATTTGGCAACTTATGAAATGGACAAATTTCTTGAAAGATACTGCCACATCTCACGGAGAAAAGAACTAAATAATTTGACTTGTGTTATATCTATTAAAGACACTGAATTTGTAGTTGAAACCTCTCCAACAGTGAAAGGTCCAGATCGTTTTTCTGGCAAATTCTACCATACAGTTAGTGGTTCTCAAACCCTGGAGCTTCCTGGGTGAAATCTGAAACTGGCCCCATAGACTGAAATCAGGGAGAGACAGAAGAAAGGCAGATCACTTCAGATTGGTAGGTGGCAGGTTGAATAAGCAGGGAGCTTACATACAAGGCTTGTTTTTGTTGGCGAGGCAAATGGATCTCCGTACCCGCCAGCCAGAACCTTAAAAGTTTACAAGGTGACCTTAATGGGGTTTAGTCACATACACCATCCAGATGCTCTCTCACATTTGTGTCCCTGAAAACAGCTTCCACTATGGGAACAGTGGGCAGAGTGCAAGTTCCAAGGGCACAGGAAGGCGTGAGGAGCCTCCGATTGCCCGGGTCCTACTTTTGGGTCAACAGACAGTCACGTCCTCTTGAGGACTTCCTCCAGCAATATTTAAGGAAGAAATAGTACCGTTTCTACACAAAGTACTCAAAGCAGTACAAAGAGTTAGACATTTTAAAAATGTGATGATATTTGATAACGAGAGAGAACATGTGTTATCGTCAAGTCTTTTTTGTAATTAAGGCCACCCATTTGCAAACATTCTGCAGTACCTTCATTTAAGTTTTGTATTTATAAATATATTTGTAAATTTTGAAAAATTTAACTTTAATTGCACTGGTAGATTTATTGGAGCCTGCTGAATACCATCATGATTATCCACTATACAAGGAATTATTTGGTTGTGTAACACAGTCAATTTCAAGTATATATCTGCTCTGTTGATTTCTTAATTTAGTAAGAACATTGCTTTTACCACACAATGTGCTCCACCAAAATTGTTTTTGTATTTTCATGCTGGAATATTAAGTTATGTTGGAGTATCAGAAATGACCCCTAAAGACCCAGCAGTTTGGGGGCATCAGGAGACCATAAGAGACCCTCATGATGGGCAGGGGCATCACGAGGTTTCTCCCAACAGATTTGCAGGCTTGGGATGTGGATAAGTGGGAGTCAGAGCAGGTAAGAGAGAACTGGGCCATCTGGGATATGCCTAGTGGTTGTCACTGCTGATGAAATGGTTTATTTGACCTCTTGGTGTCTCTCAGAAATACCAAGGGGATTTTTATCTCAGATACCGCTGCTTTTGTGCCAGTGGGCCCACACGGATGTCTGTTTCTCTGGAGAGGTTTTCTAGTTCACTCTGTGGATTTTATTACTTCTTCTTCTGATCTACTTCTACTTTCAATATAATTATCATAGCAGGTCTTACAGGTCGTTGTCCTCTTTACTTCATGTCAGTGCCTCCAACCAGACTGAGTGCCTTAAAGCTACGAGCAGGCCTTTATTTACGTCTGTAACTCCAGGGCCTAGGACAATGCTTGACACGGAGTTAAGAACTCCATAAATATATATTGTGCGAAACCTAATTATAGCATAGATATGATTTTGCATTCTGCCTTTGTCACTCACTATTTTATTATAAGCATTTCATTTTGCTTTATAGCCTTCATAATTATCACTTTAATGGCTGCATAAAAGTCTATCAAATTTGTGTGTCATAATTTGCTGTCTTATTTCCACTTTGTATATTGAAGTTATCACTACAGTTTTACTATTCATTAAATATTTAATTAGATATTACTTTATCTGGTTTGAATTTTGAAAGCTTGAAGGCATGATTTGGATGACTCATGTCTCTTAAAAAATCTTTATGATGGAATTTGATTACTTTTCCATAAACACATTTTCTTGTTGGTCAAAGTAATATTTAATATTATAAGTCAGGATATGGGTATATGAACAAAGACTATATAATATATACAAATAAATATACAACGATATGTAAATATATAAAATATAAACTGTAGATAGGAATATTTTTTAAATTGAGGTATAATTGATGTGTAAGAAATATTTAACTATATGCATGAAAATAGGAGATGTTTGCCATTTAAATTGGGAAAAAAATATGAGAAAAGAAAGACCTTACACTCAAGTTGAAATAATTTAAAACAGAAAGTTCAGTCTGGCAGACCTCTGCAGAGGAAAACCTAGCATCATACAGGAAAGATTTGGTGGGCTTTGGAACACAGGTCCCCAGTAATGATAAGCTGAACTCAAGGGGCCAGCTTAGAGACCTATAATTTTCTAATTATTTTCTAACCCATTTAATGCAAATATAAGTGGCTAAAAATTTGAAATGCTTATATATAACATGGATCAAATTTCAAAAATCATTACCAGTAATTTATTTTTAAATAATTTTATAAATATATAATTTATATACAACAAACCACACATGTATTGAAAATGTACAATCAGATAAGTTTTGACATATGTATAAATTTTGAAATCATTATCACGGTCAAGACTGTGAACGATCTCGTCACCCCCCAAAATTTCCTCGTCTCTTTGTTTTCTCTCCTTCTAACCCCTCCCTGTGTCCTCTCATAACCAGACCACCTGGTAACCAGACAGACCTGCTTACTGTCACTATAGATTAGTTTGCTTTTTCTAGCATTTCATATAAACAGAATCTTACAGTATATATTCTTTTTGTCTGGTTGCCTGTGTGCCAGCAATTCTGGTAAACATTTTTATATGTGTAACCTATGTCGTTGATTTTAAAGTGTCAAATTCTTTAGATGACAAGAGACAGCTTTGACATTCTGCCTTGAAAGAGAGAGTCTTACCTGAATTCTTGTCCTATTTCATGGCCCTCCTACTCTCAGACTATGGAGATGGTCTCTGAGAACAGGAAAAAGTCTGACTGTCTCCTGTTTGCGCAGTATTTATCCTAAAGCCTTGCATCTAATCCTACAAAGCAGATTTGTGTTGATTGGAGCCAAATTGAAATGAATTGAATTTAGAGGAGCAGACAGAGTGCTATTTAACAACTCCTGAATTCCCAGTTTAAGGAATGTTACACAAAAGAATAACTGCACATTGAGTGGTCAATTTCCTACAAGGCTGGAAACAGAAACTCAAAAGTTGGTCCCCAAAGTATGTGACAGCACTTACTTATTTAAGTCATCATTCAAGTGATCCAGAATATGTCCTAATAACATTTTTCTTAATATTTTATTTTTAAAAAACCATTGAAAATTAGAACTTTTGTGACCCTGAGAATATGTTCATATGTCCAGGTTTTGGAAATATTGGTGTAGAGAGGATCATCCTGAACAATGTCAAAATACAAGAGTTCAAGGCCCACTTCTAACATGTCTTACTATGTAATCTCACCTGTTTTTTTCTGAATTCCAGTTGCCTCATTTGGTAAATATGGGTAATAGGAACCAATAGGGCTGTTGTGAAGACTGAATAAATAGGAAGTATGCATAATCATCAAGCGAGTGTTCTGTATGTTGTCTTTGATGAGTAAGTGTGAGTATAACCAACTGAGAATTACATGGATTCTGGGCACTTAAATATGAAATCACTGGTAGGACACGGGGAGCCAGATTGCATTTGAAGCCTGGCTCTTTCGGTCAGTGCTTTTGACCTGTCTTTGGCAAATCGACATCACTGTGGACCTAGAAGCAAGGAGCCTATGTTCAAGTCACTGTTAATCAATGACTAGCTTTTAAGCCTTGGACAGCCTATTCAGTCTTTCTCAATCTGGATGGACTTATTTTTAAAATGGTACTAATTGTACCTATTTGTCTTGTCTCACAGAGTTGTTTTGAGGAAAAAGTATATTGCCAGGAAATTTTCAACGCGTGGCTATTTATTGAGCACTGGAGTAGTCATCTGGGTGGCTGGCTTTATTTACGTCCACCCTTTCTGAGCCAGGTACCTTTGGTTCCATTGAGAAGGGTTTCACAGCGTTTGACTGACTGTATCCATTCGTCATAAGGGTCATCCTGATACATCGCTTAACCTGAGGTCAGGCTGGAAACTGACATGAAGGGAAAGACTCTGGTTACTGACTGAGATGCCAGGGCAGCTCCAAGGCTTCCCACCCACCAGAAGGCTGTCATTTCAGATGACACCCCTCCTGAGCTCCGTCTCCAGTGCTGCCGCTGCCCTGAGCAGAGGACCTTTTGTTCTTACTACGCAGCTGTCGAGGGTGCTGACAGGCAGCATCAGCTGAATGAAACAAACCAATGTCAGAACTTCCCAAAAAGATCTGTAAGTTTGCCGACAGCCATTTCATCTCATTACAAATGCCACAGCCCTCTGAGAGCCTTCTTTCAATGTGTCACACTCTTGAAGTCATTTTGCGATGATCTTCTCTGCCAGGGCCTCTTTCAGAAAAGCAGCATAGTCAGTCCTCACAGGGATGATCAAGCATGAGTCCTGTGCTCTATTCCTAGAACAAATTAATCAAATATGACTGGAAGGAAAGTCCTGCACTGAGTTATCCGGTAACATAGGCAGCAAAAAGCCTAGTACATCAGGATAATTTTACAAATATAAAATGAAGGAAACGAGGGGTTGTTTATTAACAAAGAGATATAAGTAAAACAATACAAAATTTTAGTGATCGAAAGGACTTGATTTAGTTACTATTAAATACATAATTTTTTAAAAAATATTTTCTAATGACTACAAAAGCAAGTGTCTAGCTCTCTATCTGTTTTTTTGAGTGGCGAGCAGAACATAAAGGGCCCTTGCTCCCTTGACACTGATATCCTAGTAAAGAAGCTACATATAAGTAGATAACATATGCAAATAAATGTAGATAATGAGTGAGTAACTTTTCGATGGAGTCATGACCTCCCACCCAAATCACTAAAAAATGCATGAATAAATTCTCCAAACAAGAAAAACAAATCCCTAACTTGAGCTAAATAGTGATTTATGGTCAAATTTAGGAACAGAGTCTAGAGCTATAATTATTTTCTACTTTCTCACTAATCTTCCTATGGAAGAAATCATCCTGTTTTGTCCTAAGAGCCTGAGAAGAGGCACACTGTAGACAAGAGTCCCAGAGTTCTTTTGATTATTGTAAATTCCAAAAGCAACTTTAAAAGGTCAGAGACTATAAGATGTGACTAGGCATCCAGTAGGAGAAGGAGGCTGGGCAGGGGTGGGATTTAGAGCTACTTGCGTTTGTGTGTGTGAAAGAGGGTAGGAAGAGTTGGAGGTGATGGGATCAGGCTCCTACAAATCCTTCCTGACTTTTCTTTCTTTTTTTTTTTTTATTATCTTTATTGGAGTATAATTGCTTTACAATGGTGTGTTAGTTTCTGCTTTATAACAAAGTGAATCAGTTATACATATACATATACCCCCATCTCTTCCCTCTTGCGTCTCCCTCCCTCCACCCCTCCCTATCCCACCCCTCCAGGTGGTCACAAAGCACCGAGCTGATCTCCCTGTGCTATGTGGCTGCTTCCCACTAGCTATCTACCTTAGGTTTGATAGTGTATATATGTCCATGCCACTCTCTCGCTTTGTCACAGCTTACCCTTCCCCCTCCCCATATCCTCAAGTCCATTCTCTAGTAGGTCTGTGTCTTTGTTCTCGTCTTACCCCTAGGTTCTTCATGACTTTTTTTTTTCTCTTAGATTCCATATATATGTGTTAGCATACGGTATTTGTCTTTCTCTTTCTGACTTACTTCACTCTGTCTGACAGACTCTAGGTCCATCCACCTGACTTTTCTTTAAGATATAGCCAGATACATCAACCTCTAACATGTCCAGCCTCCCCTCCACTATCCACATCACTGATGTGTTTCCTGGATTCCCAGGTAGAATCAGGATGCAAACTGCAGTGGGATATTAGATTTAGGCATCTCCTGCTGTATTCTTCCAGACAGAAAACAATTGCATCCCAAGGCTGTGGATACTCAGAATGTCTAGGAATAGACAAGTGAGTACAACAGCTCAGGCAAAAACATCAGGATACAACTTTCATCTTTTTCCGTCTCTCGCTATGATTTTTTCTGGGTTCACTTCATGTTAAGGCGAGTCCTTGGGGCAGACTTCAAAGATTAATTTGGTTAAAAAATAAAACTAAGTAAAAGAGGAGAAATAGAGAGAAAGAGACATAGAGACACAGAGAGAGGAGATGAGAGACAGAGACACAGAGAGAGGAGATGAGAGACAGAGACGAAGAGACATAGAGACACTCTTGAATCCAGAACACTAGGCAACCTGTCTGTAGTAAATCAGCCAGTAAATTGATAAATTTAAAGTATGAATAAATCAATACCGTTAATACCATTGCGAGGTGGTTACATGACCAGAATGAAGGCATGCATGGAAAATTCTCTAGTATTGTTGGTGCCAGCATATAACAGATGCTCAGTGAATGTTGGGTAGCTGAATCTAAATTCAATGAATGCCTGTTCAGGAATCAAAATACTTTTATTCATAGTCCAATACTTTTCTCTACGCTACCGAACGCAAGTGTGTGTGCCTGACTCACAGTGAGGCCAAACAAGACTAAAATGTCAGAGTTTGGAGCAGAAAAAGGTTTGTTGAAGTCCCATGCAAGGAGACCAGGTGGCTCATGCCCAGAAAAACCCCGGACTCCCCTAAGGGTTTCAGCAAAGCATTTTTAAGGGCAAGGGTGAGGAAGGAGCGTGGTAGGTTGTTGGAAACTTCTTGGTGTTGGAATCCTTTGTTCTTGCAGCCGTCTACATAGGTCAGGTCATGATGTTCCTGTAAATCTCCAACAAGACAAATGTTATTCTCTGTTCTGCAACTTTTTATCTCTATATGAATGGAAAAGTGTCATACCCTTAAAGGTCAGAGCCTTGAGAACCGGCTATCCTGTATATTTCAGGCTATAGACAATATTCTTAACTCAAAGCAAAAGCAATAGAATACAAAGGTTAAAGTAAAAGAAACAGATCTGACGTGGAGTCAAATTTGTTCTTCCCTATTACAAATAGATTTTCAGGATCGACTAAGGCAGAAAGCTATGTGAACTAAGCCTGTGTAGCTTCTAGCTCCCTGTTGTACTAATACAAATTAGACTCACTCTAGCTCCTTTTTCTATCAGTATATGTTTAAATTGTTTTATGCTGAAAAATTTTAAGTGGAATAGAATAACCATCATCAAATTGAGAATCATATATTCCTAGTTTTAATCCTGGGTCACTTATTTCCTGCCTTTGTGACTTTAAACAAATTACTAACTCTTCTGAGTAGATTTATTTAATCAGTACAATGAGGACAGTATTACTTACTTCACTAGTTCATCGGGAGGACTAATTTTAAGAGTGCAGCACAGTGACTGGCATATAGCAGTTTCTATATAAAAAGATGTTATATATAAATCTAAATGGCAAGGAGGCACAGAGCCCATCTCTGTAATTTTCTCACTTACTTTGATTCAGTTAATTTGCATGATCTTATGATGCTACATTCCCAAGGCTGATTAAGAAATTTTAAGTCTCTATACCTTCCTTTAACATTTGCCAAACAATTGTTAATGATGTCATTTTAAATGAGCCTGCATTTCATAAATTATGATCCAATTCAGAATGATACAGCATAAGGTTGATAAAAACACTTTCTTTGGTGGGAATTAAATTCTGACTTTAATGAAGAGACACATTAAGGTGAGTTGATTCCTGACCCCCATCCCTGGGCTTATTGTTATGTACTTATTTTTTAATTCTAATGAAGTCAGTTTATCACAGATTGGGAGGCTCTTGAGTGTAGTGATCATGAGAAGGGATCCTGAAATTAGCCTTCCCGCATTCACATTCCAGCATCACTACTTAATGTTTCTGTAATCTTGGGCAAGTTAAACAAAATGTTCTTCTAAATAAACTACCCTGGTCCTCCCCTCCCCCAGTTTGTTAGATGCCATACTTCTATACTCTTCTCCTTCTCTATAAATACTTTTGCAAGTAACATTGTGCTTTGTGTAGGAAACAGGATTTTATTTTTGTTTCTCTAGTAGGCAGGAAGGTCCCAAAAGGGATGACCTACATCTTCTAGTTTGGCACAGAGAAGGTACTTGGTAAATAATTATTGAATGAATGAACTTACCTTACACTTGAAAACAGTAACGATTAACAAAGCAGTGATTGTAGTTATAGTAATATAAATCATAGTGGGAATGATAACTGAAACAATTAACATTTAATTAATGTTAAACACTTGAAATTTGCCAGACACTGTTCTAAGGGCTTCATGTTTATTTAATCATGTCCCCATTACAAAGTTCTATGAGATATTTATATTTTCTTCATTTTATAGATAAGGAATCTGGAACAAAGGAAACTTTATAATCTGCCTGGGATCACACAGCAAGTGAGTGGTGAAGCTGGGATCAAATTCAGATGGTCCCCGACTTAAAATAGTTTGACCTATGATTTTTCGACCTTACGATGGTGTGAAAGCCATACACATTCAGTAGTAACTATACTTCAAATTCTGAATTTTGATCTTTTCCCAGGCTAGTGACATGTGGTCAGACGCTCTTGTGAAGGTGGGCAGCAGGCCCGTCAGTCACCGGTCACCAGGGTAAACAGCCGATACACTGCCAACCATCCTGTAACCAGATGACCATTCTGTTTTTCACTTCCAGCAAAATATGAGATAAATTACATGAGATATTCAATATTTTATTATAAAACAGGCTTTGTGTTAGGTGATTTTGCCCAACTGTCAGCTAATGTTAGCATTCTGAGCACATTTAAGGCAAGGTAGGCCAAGCTCTGATGTTCAGTCGCTTAGGGGTATTAAATGCATTTTCAGCTTCTACACTATTTTCAACTTACGATGGATTTCTTAAAGCATAACCCTGTCGTAAGTTGAGGAAGACTTATATCCTAACCTCTGTTCTCTGAGGATCCCAAATTGCCCAAGGGCATAAGTAGTGCTAGGTGTGTATATCTGCATTTCTTGGCCTCAGTTTTCTCCATTGAGGGGGTTGGACTCTATCATCTCTAAGATACAGTCTGACTCCAATTCTATGATTCTGTCCTTTATTCCTTATCTGTGACTCAGTTGCCCTCTGGGCCACCCCGCCCCATCTCCTGCCTTCTTTCCCACAGTCGCGTTTGCCATCTTGGTCTCTGGTCGCCTTGGGTTCAGACTCCTGTGCGGTTCAAGCTCCTTCTGCGCACTGCTTATTCCCCTTCTTGAGGGGAAATCACCTGTAGTCAAGGTAATAATGAGCCACTGATCACTGCTGATCTATTAATTGGGAAATGCCATAGGCCCTATTTAGACTGATATGACTAATGAAACCACAGTATCTTTAATCAAGGATTCAGCAGTGCTTCTAGCTAGAGGATTGAAATTGGATGTATTTACTGGTGAAAATACTCCTCCCTCTCCACCAAGATGTTTGGTGGATGACGCTTCCCATTCAGACTCCTGAGCCCTCAGCCTATGGCAATTTCTTGTAGGTTCGCTTAATGGTTAGTGTTACAAGGTGTAAAATATTCTGTGTATTTTATCTTTGAGTCCCCAGGTTCTACTCCTGTAGACATAGGACATTTTCCATGGACACAACCATAGCAACACTCTTTCTTATTAAGTCTTATTAGGGTGAGGCATCCACATGCTTGTTCTAGAAGTGTCCCCACCTGCTGGAGAGTTCACATCCAAAGTATCATAAAAGCCACAAGCAATAAGTTCTATAGTCATCAGAATTATAATTCTAGTAGTCAAATAATCTTTTATCCAGTTGAAAACTGGATAGCAATCCCATTTTGGTGGACGCCTTTGTCTTTTTGATGTTAATAAAATAATCAGGAAAACAGTAAATGTTTTTAATTTATTCTTTCCCCTTTTATTTTTTTCCCTTTAATATACAATCCTGTAAAAGTTCATCAGATCAAAATGTGACCAGTAATTGACGAAAATAAAATGACTTACCTTATTCTTGGCTCCCCAACTTAACAATCACTCTGTGATGGAGAGAGAAATGTCTTAATCTCTGAATTGCACAATCCTATTGCAGATCTTCTCTGCAGTCCTCTTCTCTCCCTGTGTAGCCTGTTCCCTGGCAACAAATCCTCAGGTAAAAGATATTGGAAGAAAAAGCACCTTTTCCCAAAAATACTAGTCAGATTCAGTGAAAGTAAAATCTTTTGTTACCAAAAGGATATCTTGTAATTTTTTAAATTCATCTGTCACCCTAAATGGTTATAGGAAATTAACGGATAGCTTTGTCTTTATACTTTCAATGTAGTTGTTCGTTTTTCTCTAATTTTCTCTAGAAAAATTGTCTATTTGTGATTCCCCTAAGATTTGATCTTGTTACCCTGATGTAATAAAACTCTTAGTCTATAGAACCATTGTTCAAATCAAATTGGTTGTCCAGGTTCATGGAAGCAGGATGTGGATGGGGGCAGAGGGTGGCTGATATGGACAGCGATTGCTTCCCTTTGGCAGGTCAAGAATGAATGCACAGATAACTTACAGAATTGCCCGCTCTTGCACAGTATTTACTGAAGGAATCAAGCATCCTAAGGCCATGTTTTAAAGAAGGAGGAAGGGAGAGAGGGAGAGAGAGAGCGAGAGTGAGAGCAAGCTGAATTGGGGTGAAAGAACAAGTAGTTTAGTTTAAAAAATGTTTTTCCATGACTATACTCAGATGTTTTGTTTTTTAACATCAGTCCCTTACACCTGGAGGTACAAGATGGGTTTGGGCCAGAGGCGCTGGGGTTTGTACAGAGTGCTTGGTTAAGCTTATTTACGATCTTGCTTTCAAACTGCTTCTGATATCTTTGCATCACCCTCTTATCAACAGGCCAACAAATTATTGCTTTAAAAATGATGAAAAAGTATTCCTTTTGGAGAATGCGCTAGAGAATAACTGCTCTTGTGACAGACATTCTCCTAGCCCAGTGCAGCTAAATAAATGGCTGAATATTCGGGCTTCGTGAGCTTGCAAGCTGTGTTTTGTTTTCTTCCCTAAATTAATGCCAAAAGCAACAATTCTTTCACTCTCAACTATTGACAGCTGACACATCTGCTTCTTATAGCCTCTTTGGCCCCTGGAAAGTTCTATCTGGGTTGAATTTCTTGGAACACGAAGGTACAGATTCTGCCCTAAAGTTCTTTCTGGATGTAGGACGGAAGCTAGGACGAGGTTGTATTCTGGCAAAATGCCCAGGAGCAGGGTGTGGAGGCCACACTGGGGAGGGGGGTGGGGTGGGGGAGGGGGACCCTGTCCTGGTGAGCAGGCCAGGAGTCTCAGGGCACTGACACTGGGGCTTTATAACATGTGATAATACATATATATTTAATATTCAATGGCTCTGCCTTCCTCATTATGTTGTATTGCTGTCCAAGTGAATAATCACCCCTTCCCTGAATACCATGAAATTGAAGTGTAATCTCTAACAGAAACTATGGGTTCTTGACAAAGCAATTCCAATGTACCACTCTAGGGGGATGATGGGAGGGACAGGGGAAAACCGTGGAAGGGAGATAATGAAACATTTTCTCAGTCCTAGGAATTTCAGAGTTTGAAAGTGAAAATCAGCAGGCATTTAAAGACTCACTTCATTAAAGAGAAAGCACTGCAGGGACTGGTTCCATTCTTCGTATCTTATAATCTCCTTTTAAGAAAGTGACAGTTGCAAGTTCTCTTTGGCACTAATTCCCTTTCTCCGATCAAGCTCTCCCGTCTCTAACCCTGACAGTCTGTCTACGGTCAAGTTTTTATCTGTATCTGTGTTCCACAGGTCTGACAAAAGCTCGTCTGTGTCGAGTGGTTAAGTTTGTCTGTGAGAGGAGTGAATATCTTGCCATAGCATCTGTGTTTTGAATCATTTTTTCTTCAGAAAGGTGGATCCCTAATTGTTGTATATTAGATTGCATTCATGGGAGATTCTATGCTCACTTTTTAATAGATTTGATAATACTTTACGAAAAAAAGGAAAAAAAATATAAGACATTGTTATGAAAATAATGAAAGACACTATAGGATACGTGCTGGCATCAAATGAGAAGTTGTAAGCAGCCTGGTGAGAATGAGTTTTCACGCTTGCCCCTAATCAGTCAGACAGTCATGGGTTTGAATCTCAACTTGCTGTTTAATTACGCAAATTAACCTTCTTGTTTTTATAGCACCCTGTTTTTCCTTTCATCTTGCCATGCTGCCTTTTAGCTTTGGGCTGTGTCTGCCTTGCCCACTAGACTGTGAGCTTTCCAAGGAGAGGGACGGCGTCCTATTCATTTTGTAACCATCACCCAGCACAAAGCCTGCCTGAGAATATCCACAAGATATATGTTTCGTAAATGAACAAATCTGTCATATCATGTTCCTCCCATTCAGTTTCAAATATATTAGAAAGTTATTGATCCAATTCCTCAATATTACTGAATATGTTCTGCTTCCCTCTGCCCACTCCAGCACCCTCAGGAAATACTGCTTTGCACATTCTTTCATGGGTCTTCCAAAAGAGAAGAATTTCATCTAACTCCCAACAGTATTTATCAAGTAAAGAGTGAAATATGGTTAGACATATGTAGCATTCTCATCTCAATCAGGGGGAAAAAAAAGTAGGTGAGGAAGTTGTTCTGCTCTTGTGAAATTTGAGACAACAGCACAATTTAGAGTTAGTCGTGAACATAGACGTGGGTTTGTCAAGTAGTAGTACTAATGGGGTCGATTTTTCAACACTATGGTGATTTGGCTCCTGAAATGTGCAGCCCTTATTTAATATGGAAGAGAGATGATCTGCTTACCCTTCATAGTGTTTATCATCAACTTCAATTTTTATTTCCGGTGAAGTCTGGGTACTTCATCTTAATTGCTAATGATGAAACAAATGATAGAAGGGGGCTAGCTTGATTTTTGCATTACCAATTGCCTCTGTCAAAATTTGAAAACTCTCATTTTGGCAATTACGAAATGTTTAATTAGGAGCCACAGAAGAGAGATACATATTTGAAAATATGTGATCTTTCATTTAACTATCAGGAAGAGTATCTATTAAATGTTGGACAGACTGCTACTCTGAAGATTCCAAGATCAAGAAGATACAGCTTCTGATTTAGAGGAGCTTACATGCTAATTGGGAAGTCATATGTTTAAAACAATAATTGCAAAGAAATGTGAATAAAAGCCTTGGTTGCTGACTGTATAAGACCCAGGGATCACACAAAAGCATTGATCAGCTGTGCTCAGGGGACAGTAAGTCTTCACAGAGAAGAAGCGGCTGAGACTTTAGAATCAGGAGATGGTTTTTCAAGCTGTACAAGGAGTCTAGGACATTTCAGGAAGAGAAATGAATGTTTGCCACTCCAAGGATAAGAAAATTGTGTGTTTTAGAAGTTTCAACAAGTGGAGTGACTACAGTATAGGGGACATGCAGACAAGGAGATTTCATTGTGGAGGTAGATAGGGTACAGATCGTAAAGGGATTCAGACAACACACAGAAGAGTTATAATTGTATACAGATTAGGAATAGTTGTGCCTGTTTTCTGCTTCCACGTGAAAGAATGAATCTCCTATCCATCTAAGTACAACTAATAAAAACATACAAGTTTCTGAATATAGAGTTCCTGGTCAGTGAAGACTTTCATATAAGTGTGGTCAGTTAGCTTTACCAAATCCCTTACCTGACCCGGTTTGAACTTAGCTGACTGGACAACCATAATGTGGCCATGGACAGTGAGAATATATTGAACACATTACTAATCACTGAGAGACGAGAGTCTAGTTTCATGACCTCGGGCTTCACGATGCACTCCGCTACTATTTGAAAGTAAAAAGTTGAATAAATCACTCCACACAGAGTTTGCAATATTGCAATAAAGGGATCAACTTTGCATTAGCTGTACAGTGTAAAAAATCACTTCCTAGCACTTAAAAAATGGGAGATTTAACACGAACAACCTGAGAGTAAGCCTCTCTTGGAAAAAGTCATAGTGAGATGGAAGGAGATGCTCTCAAGGCAGCAGCGGGAAGGGACTGAGATGGTGCAGCCAGTGTAGATGGAGCATGGGTGCTCCAGTTTGCCAGAACTCCCTCCACTTCCTGCTGAAAACTCCATGCTCAAGCCAAGTGTCAAGCATCATTTGTCATCACTGATGCATTGTTGATTTTCTTAAGTTAGAGTTACAAGTCAAGAGAAGTACTTGCTGAATTCAACCCTCCGTTAAATGTGGGGAGATGAGGAGAAAGTTCTGGATACGCTTGATATTGAAAAAAAATAGCATCCTGTAAATACATATCTTTGTTAAAGTGAGAAATATTTCTCAGATTCAAGCATATGAACCAAGTGTTCATCTGCCCGTGGAATAAACATGAGATAAAGCCCTGCCCTGGTTCATTCTTTTTCCACCCTCATTTACTATTAGAACTGCTATGATTGATTGAAACTCTCTGGATGTCTTCTTGAACAGACTCCAAGTTCAGGCTCACTTCCCTATTCCCTGTTTTGTCTATGGAGTGCAGTGGGCACAGTTCTCTCCCCACAGAGTTCTAAACCAGAATTCTAACAGAAAGGAGCAGCAGCTGTCAGGGCTGACCTCCAGCAAGTCGGTAAAACTTTCTTGTCTTTGATTTTTCTGTCTTTAAAATACAAGCGGAAATCCTACTTCATGCATTCCATGAGATAACTTTTAAACACCTAGAATGTTGATAAGCAAGCAGGATTTTTAAAAAGGATTATATATAATGATATATGATATATATCATACATATCTATATATCTATCTGTATCTATATATGGCCTTATACTGTAGTTAAAACAATATATCTCAATGTCCTTGGGGTTCAGTGATCAAATAATGCCTACTATTTATTGGAATATTTTATTAACAAGGTCAGAACTGCTAAGTATTCTATATAGACTTTATTGTACTTAATTTATCAAAATAAATTCACGGTTCTATTTTTTTCTTAGTTTTATAGATGAGGAAACTGAGAACCAGAAGTCAATACGTAACTTAAAATTCAACATCAATTTTATTGTAAATTCTGTGGTCTTTTATTTACTTCAAAAGTGTCCTTGACACAAAACTAGTAAATAGTGGGTCAGGATTCAGAATCAAGTATCAATCCAAAACTCACAGTGTTAGCCATCAATCTAGAACCTGATTTTATATTTCTTTGGGCCTAGAATTTCCATTAAATACCAGAATCTAATATATGAATAAAGAATGATTTAATGAGTACAGGGATGGACTACATATATAAAACATAAAAATATGCACATACTATGTACAAATACATGTTTGTAAATACACTGATGATAATTTTTGGCAAATATTCTAGACTCTAGCACAGGTAGGGAAACATTTCCATTTTATGTATTATGTCAATGAACTATCTAGATAGCTTATTTGTTCATGTAATTTTGAGTAGAAAATACAATTTCAAAGTCACTTAAGGATTATAACAAAAATAACCTCACATTAACAAACTACAGTAGCCACCATTTGCTTAGACAGCATGGGATAATTTGTATGCCTTGTTTCTGTTCATATTCGAAGTTTTCCTATGAAGTTACCTTATGAAGCAGGTCTGTTCTATTTTATAGAAAGGAAACTGAGGTTCAGAAAACTTGACCCATTTACTCAACTCTCATAGTTTAAAACTTTTAGAATTTTATCTTTAACTCCAAAGACATTCTGCTTCCACTTCAGTGCGCTCGTTGCCCGCATCAGTTCTGCTCCATCTCCTCAGGAATGCGAACGTCCGCTCTGTGATGTAGATTTGTTGTTTGTAATGTCCAAGTGCCATTTGGAGACCAGTCTATTTATAAACGATCTTGATCAAGCTGGTCCCAGGGAAAGATATGACTATAGAAATAGAGATTTTTCTAGCGTGGCTTTAAAATTGTTTTCTGTATGTAATCTATTCTCTCAACCCACTTTCCAGCTCATAAGCTCTCGGATAATCAGAACAGAGGAATGTTGTAATAATAAATCCTGATATATCTGTCTGATCTGGGCTAGAGCAATGAAGCAAGCAGACATTAAATTCCCCTTCTTTCTGCCTTCTGTCTTCCCATTCCCCTTCAGCTGAAAATTCCCAGCTCAATTTCACTGAAGGCTGCACTGGGAGACTAAAGGTCAGGGCATGGGTAGCTCAATGCATGATATGAATGATGGCAGATCTTTGATGAATTGAACAGATGAAACACTTCACTCTTTGAGGGAGCTCCTCAGAGAGGAGTCCACACTTGCAGAGCAGTTGTAGGAGGGATGGCTTTAGCTCATCCCTGGCCTGCTGAAACTTCAGCAACTCCGTGTAGTGATGAAAGAGGAAGAGGCTCTGAGATTAACCAAAGGAGGAGTTTCAGAACCACAGCTATGAGATCAGCGTTGCCTGCTACACAGCTGTGCAGCCTTACACATGACGTCTCCCAGTCGATGCTTTCCTAAGATTCAGCTTCCTCCTCGGCCCAGTGAAGACTGAAGTATCTGCCTCTGAGAATCACTGGGATGAGATGAAAGAATTGTTTTAAAATGTCCAGTTTAATAAACAAAATGTAGTAGATAAAATGATAGTAGATACAAATGGTAAATAACATTTTTGTTATATTAGGGAATCCATATTTGCATTGTATAATGTCCCATGATGGTAGCAACAACAAAGTGCCAATTCAGGTTGATTTAGACAAGACCAGGTACCAAGTCTAACGTGGTGGGTGATAGTATACCAACAAAGCCATGCAACAAGGAAAACAGAGAAGAATCGCATGGTGGGTGAGTGCTAGGACTCCTGGGTCAGCCAGATCTTTTTTTTTTTTTTTGCCATTTAACAGCTAAACAATTTCAGTCAAGCTATTTAAGTTTTAAGCCTCGGTTTCTCTGTCTTTGAACTGGCCACAATAATAGTTTTTATTTCATAGATTTTACGCAAGGATATACATTTTTAAAATCGATGTCATTTTTTACAAATGTCTGTGTAAGTCACTTAATTCAAAGTCTGACACACATTGAACTTCACTCAATATTAGATATTACCATCATTATTATTTATTAAGTACCACATAATACTTGACACTTGCTCACAATATCTAACCTAACTCTTTCCATTGCGTACATCTCTAAATCCATGTGTTTTTCTCTAAGCCAGGATAGTTTACTTTGTTACATGGTTTCTAGTTTCCTCCAGAGTGAGTATTCCAGGAGAAATACTCACTGGGAGTAAACTACAAGGCTTCTTATGATCCAGCTTGGAAAGTTCCAGAACATCACCTCTTTTGCATTCCATTGGCCAAACAAGTCACTAAGACAAGCTCAGGCTCAAGAGGATGGAAACTATACTGCAACTTTCAATGGGAGTTGTGGCTAATGATTTGTAACTATCTTTAACCTATTAGAAGGAATAAACACATAATGAAAAGCTGTGTTAGCCACCAGCTCAGGCTGCCATAAAAAACCGTACCATAGCCTGCATGGCTTAAACAGGAGAAATTTATTTTTTTATAGTTCTGGTGCCTGGAGATCTGAATTCAGGGAACCAGCATGGTCAGGTTCTAGTGAGAACTCTCTTCGTGGTTCGCATGCAGATGGCTACCTCCCCTTTGTGTCCTCACGTGGCCTTTCCTTGGTATGTGTGCATGGCCAGAGAATGAGAGGGAATTCCCTGGCAGTCCAGTGGTTAGGACTCCGAGCTTCCGCTGCAGGGAGCATGGGTTCAATCCCTGGTTGGGGAATTAAGATCCTGCAAGCCACGTGGTATGACCAAAAAAAAAAAAAGAGAGAGAGAAGGAGAGAGCTGTCTTCCTCTTCTTAGAAGAACACCGATTTTATCAGATTAGGACCCAAGCCTTATGACCTCATTTAACCTTAATTACCTCCTGAACTCAAAATCCAGTCACAGTGGGAGTTAGGGCTTTAACATGTGAATTTTGAAAGGGCATGATTCAGTCCATAGCAAAGACAGAGAGAATGAATAAGATCCATATAGCATCTATTGAACACCTAGACCAGTCATGCCTGAAACTAAGTCTACTTAGTCACTCCTCAATAATGAGAATAAATAAATTACATTTGCTTCATATAAGACAGTTTTCATCAGATCTTCTTCTATTTGTTACAGTAAATGCCCTGGCTGATGTAACTGACCTTATAATGACCACATTATAAGGTCACTAAAGGCAAGAATGGGATTTGTAAGAAGGGCTTTGAGTCCTGAAAGAGAAGTACAAACAGGAAATGATGGCATCAATGAGTCTGCAGGACCTGAGCGCTTAAGGTATAACATGATAATTTCCACCGAGTCTTACTAGCTTGGGGTTATCTTTAGAAAACTAGATATAAACTGTTTAATTTACCATAGAGAATCTTAAAGTCCTCATTCAGTACCTCAGAAACAACAGCAAAAACAAGCCTCAATCGAATCAAAACACCTTCCGGAATGTAAAGCAGATGTCACATCCTTGAGTTTGGTTAGAAAAGCGTATATTCACATGAGTGATTATTTCAGTTCCCTCTCTTTGTGGAAGAGAAAACCAAAGACCTGAGAGAGCAATGCTTGCATCAGGGAGTACAAAAACACCAGCTTTCACAATAAAGACCTTGGGACTTCCCTGGTGGTCCAGTGGTTAAGACTCCACGTTTCTTCCACTGCAAGGGGGCGCAGGTTTGATCCCTGATTGGGGAACTAAGATCCCACAGGCTGCACGGCGTGGCCAAAAAACAAAACAAAACACAATAAAGACCTTGACTCATATTTAACACGAGCATGATGTTTCCTGCCTTTCAGAAAGCAGCAACTCCGTATTTATCATAGCTCCATCCTCCCTCTGACTGTTCACTTCGAAGGATGGACAGTGAGAGTGAATAAATGGCTTCAAAGGCAAAAACGGGTGTTGTCAAGGGCAGAGAAGGGAATCTGGGAGTGTCTCCAAACAGCAAAGGTGACCTCAGGTTTAGTAAAGGATGATGCCAAGAATAGATGCCCATTAATCCCTGTCCCAGGGGTCACAGACACCTCTGTCAACCAAAATGTGTGGCTGCCTACCTACCTAACAGTGTGCGTTCAGCCAGGAAGTTACTGCTGTTACTGCCGGACAGCAATACATCTCCCGGCAGCCCCTCCTGCCCTTTCTGAATGTATTAGGTCAGCATCCCACTTTGATTGCAGAGGGGAAAATGATACTTGCTCTATAGCAACCTGGGAAAGAGATGAAAGTAGATGTCCACAGATGAGGAAAGAGATTATTTTGTATGATGTGTTAAAGAAGAGACTAAATTTGGCAGGTGAATGCTCTGGAAGCTTCAATTAATTTACCAAAAGCTAAAATAATTTTAGTGTCCATATGTCAGAAGTTTTCTCTACTTCACTCCCGGTACTTGGAGATCACTTCTCTTCATAAAATCACTGATTATGTTGCGTAGGATCTGTTGATTAACTTAGTCCCCTCGTCCTGCAACCTCACTTCCCATTTCAATAGGCAATAATTTGTCTTTATAGAAGGGATTGTTTCCTTTAAAGGCATATGTGTCTCAGGATAGACACTAAACTATCTGTGCATTTCATTATAGAAGGTAAGGGAGTCAAGTAAAGCCCAAAGCGGGAGTCCTTTATGACAGTGCATCATGATTGCTGGCTTGATTGGTGGTACTGCCCCTCCCTGTTCCAACACACACACACGCATGAAATGTATGCAAGTGTTTTGGCAGCAAGGGTCTGTCAAATCCCACTTTGGTTTTTGCAGTGAAAAAGAGAGTGTAGGCATGAACTGCTACATGCATGAAGGAACAGATGAATGGAATAAGTAAAATAAACAAAGGGCTTAAAGATTCAATTGTATATTTTGACCTCGCCAGCTGGTACTCCCTGACTAGAATAGCTATAAGGTTCCTTTATGCACTTAAATTATGACTGTTTTCCCAAGTGTCCTCAGCTCCTTCACCCTCAGATAGCTCATCTTAAAAATTAAAAATAAAAAAAATTGTTTCTCACCTTAGAGGAGTATTAATATATTTTTAAAAATGGAAATAATATATGTGAAATAAGGGTGAATGAAATTAAGAAGTACATGTACAAATATGCAATGTTAAACTGACCCTATCCTCCTTTCTTTTATTTTTTAAAATATTTACTTATTTATTTATTTGGCTGCACTGGGTCTTAGTTGCAGCCCACTGGATCTTCAGTCTTTGTTGTGGACTCTTAGTCACGGCATGGGGGATCCAGTTCCCAGACCAGAGATCGAACCCAGGCCCCCGGCATTGGGAATGCAGAGTCCTAGCCACTGGACCACCATGGAAGTTCCCTCCCCCCCAACTTTATTTTTGCCCTGTATTATTTCTTTCTGTTAAAACCCTGACTCAAAAGTTGCCAAGATTTCTACAGTTTAAAAAACTTTGGCTGTGAACAAAAAGAAAAGATGGGATTGAAATGGCTGGAGGGGGTGGAAGAAAGTCTGCACATTTGAATAAGAACTTGAATTTACTGGAATGTTTGGGGAATTGGGACTCTGGAGAGTTGGATTTTCTGTGGGTGAACATTTTTATTTCAGCTCTTATCAAAATGATTGCAAATATTTAAGTCCCCAGACTTCCTTCATCAATCTAACATGATTGCATCTTTGCTTAATGACTCTGAGTTCTTCCAGATCTTGGGCTCATCATATGTGGAATTTGATGTTAACATAAATGTTTTAGGAGGTTGAGTCTGTTCTCTTCTGAGTTTAGAATGCAAATACCCATGAACCTATATGGTTTTGGTAGAATCCCAACATACTTACAAAATAGTTCAGGCATCAGAAAATACAGGAGAAATGTGATGATATAATGTGTGCTATTATTATTGTTTAATATAGACTAGGCATTGTAATATGTGTTCAACTGTCATTAGCACATTTATTGCTGAAAACCACCATAGGAGATTGATGCTGTGAGTCCCTTATACAGATGATAAACTGCTGGGTTGGAGCAGACCCACTTAAACACTGAGAGGCCTACAAATCACCTGGAGGTCTTATTAAAATGCCAGTTCTGATTTACATGCCTGTGGTAAAACCTGAGATTCAGCATTTCCAACAGGCTTCTAGGTAATGCCAACGATAAACACTTTGAGTAGCAAGGACTTTGAGAAATTCGGGCCCCCTGGTTAGTTAACAGTCTAGGTTGGCATTGGAGGCTCCAGATCACATTCCCTTTGACTACCATTATGCTCAGCAAACACCACGCAGAAGGCTGTCAGGATTCCTTTCCTGTTTATGGTAGACACTAACATGGCACCTGGCATTCTTTTCTGTCCAGCCTGGGCATGCATGCACGTTTCTTCTCAATACAAAGCTTCAGAAACTTCACTGGCAATCAGTCCATTGGGTTTGGTGTGGGACATGAAGCTTATGCTGTCATGGTGCTATGGTTTCTATTTTGACCAAAAGACACATATCAGTCTTCCTTGAAAAACACTAAATTCAATTGTTCTAAAATGATTATTTTAAAATGAATTCCATGAGAAGCAAAAATTATATTGGTAGTACATAAAAAAGGAAAAAATATATAATCTCACTACATAGAGGCAAAGACTTTGTACATATGTCCTGTCAATCTTTATTTTGATCATGACCTTATCTTTCTTTTTTGCATAAATTTGATTAGGTAATACAGAAACTTTTGTGTTCCGATAAATTACATTATTTGTCTTTTTTAAATGAGTGCAGATACAGGTTACTTAAACATTTTCTAAGTGAGCTTTCCCCTCCAAATTTTACTATTAATTACTTTTTTACTCTTAATACTGGAAACAACGTATCTGTGCTAGGCCTTTTTGTGTGTGTACATCAGTATTTTTCCAAGTTATTGATTTGAAAATTTTAAAGTCATTCACTCTTTTCTTATAGTTTGTGCTTCAAAAGGGTAGTATTGGCTCCCTTGGGGACATGCATTCGATATAAATATAAAATCTTATATATTTCCATTGATCAGACTGCATACACAGTCTACACTTCCTGCTTTCTGATTCACATTTGGTTGCTGTTATACCTAAATACATGTCCTATCTCAGAAATTGTTCTTTAACACAAAAACTCCTGTTTGAAGAGAACTCCAGGTAACAGAAGTAAAATAATTGAAATAATTATCCTTTTCCAACCTTTAGTTAAAAAAAAAATTTGCCTCAAAATGAATTCTCTGCTTGAGTCATACTTCACCATCTTTCCCTGCTGCCCACAGCTTGATTAAAACACAAGAATGTAATTATCTGCTAATTCGTAGTCTCAACTGATTAAAATAGAAAGAACTTGCACAGGTCAGAGGTTATCATGGCACATAATTAATTGTCCAACATCATCTTAATCAACATCCCTTCAGTTTGAGCATTCTGCATTTCTTGGACAGGAAGGAGGAGACATGTGCGGTTTAATCAACTCTGCCTGAGTTGTCAGAAATGGGTTTGGGGAGGCTGCATCCGCCAGGTATTAGAGAAGGAGCTGAGGTGTTTCGGCCTTCAGTTATCGGTCGTGCATTACCAGGTTCGTAAGATACAAAGTATGTTAATCAACACAGGGCTTCTAGTGTGTGGCTCACTGCAGCTTGATTAATAAATTGCAGTATTAGATCTGAGAAGGAAAGGTGTGCGCTTATGAGTGTCAGCTAACATGACATGAACGACTAGCCACAAAAAGCCATCGATTTTTACCAGTGCTACATTGGTTGTACTGTAACCAATGTGTGCTAAAATACAGACTCTGTCCTTTTATAAAAACATCACAATAATGTGACTTGTCACATCTTCACAGAGATGCAGTAGAGGCCAAGCCACATAGCAGATATGTTCAAGCCAGGTCTGGGCTTATACACTCAGAGAATAGTATTGACTTTTAGAGCGTGGGATATCCACTGATTTTCAGCACTGGGATAGGAAATCAATATGGATTTTTATCTTATTTAATCAGCATAACAGTGCGATAAGGTAGAGATTATTGTTTCCAAGTTACAGATGAGAAAACTGAGATTCAGAGCAATTCACTGTCTCTCTTGGTGACTTTGAGCTAGAAAGTGGCCAAGAGACAAACTGCTCCTGGTTCAAAGCCAGTAGGTGAAAGCCCTAAGCTCAAGCCAAGCTTTTCAAGTACAAGGAAGGAATTTAGATTATGTTTTAAATGTGTAGTGTTTATGTCCATTAAAGTTCACCCTGTCAGCAAAAGGCAAAAGTGGAGGATGGACTGTTGGGGCCCAAGGGGAGAATTAGTTTGTATATTGTTCATTGCTGTAACCATTATGGTTAGTGTAGTGCTGAGCTGAAAAAAAAATGCTCAGTAAATACTTGCTAAACGAAAGGAATTGATAAATTAATCTCAGGAAGTTCATTTACTGTCATTGCAGGTCACTCACACTCATAAAACTTATGTTTTTGCTTCTTATCTCAGTATTTTTGGCAAAAAATAGACATCAGAATATATTCAGAATCATAGAATACTTTGTGAAAGTTTCCCTCACCTTTCTCATTCAGAATTCCAGTCGTCCTTAAAACTTGACAGCACCGCTTTTTCCCGCTATAAAAATTTCTCTCATTCATTTATTAAAGTATCTTATAATAAAGCACTGCAGAATAGCTGCCACCATACACGCAATTTGGCCGTAACAGGACCTGCAGTATTATTCTTCTCCTATTTTTGTTTAATAAAATGCTCTGAATACAGATTAATTTTAAACTCCAGTGTTTGTTACTGTTTTACCTGCCTACAAACACAAACTGAAGGTTCTTTGATAAGTGGTGATAAAACTCACTGGGTTTCAACTTACTGTTGGCAACTTCCTCTGTTTTCTCACCCAGAACACAATTTTGTAGTCTTCTTCATCAGTACAGCTCCACAGCTCTCAGCTAATCCCTATATCTATGAGTTTCTCCGCAAGTTGACTCTCTCTGGGCCTCCATCCTGCTGATCTGGTTGCCCTGACATAACAGGGACTTTTTCAGGTGACACGTGCTCTCGGCCCTGGGCACCAGTAAGGACCAGGAGTGGGAGAACAGATCTGAGTCCAGAATCTGGTCCTTGCACAGACTTCTCCAAGGGGAATGGTACCGGGCATGTACTAAGCTCCAGGAGGACGTAGTTGACTTGCTAATGTTCACGTCTTTTATTTCCTTATTGGTCATTTGCCTGTTTGTTCTACCCACCATTGAAAAGCAGGGTATTGAAATAAACAGCCATTATTGTTGGACTGTGCGTTTATCCCTTCAGTTCTGTCAGTTTTGTTTCATGTATTTGGGGGCTCAATTGTAGTTGCATAGAATGAGGTTTTGTGGAGTATGACCATTTTCTTACGGAGCTGCCAGTTTCTCCAGTAAAAAACCCTCCTTGAGACTAGAAATTCTGTAAATCCTTAAACATGGTACAAGGTTACAAAATTTTAATCCATTGCAACTACTTCTTCTTTCACGAAATGTTTAGTAATTAAAAATCTGAGGCTTCCGTCAAATTAACTGATGGTTTTTGAATTAGGTCTCCTGTAAATCCACATTTCTGTTTTCTTTTAGTGTGTAATTATTGACTTAGTCTATGGAATGGGAATCTGAAAAACAGACACTGTGTTCTGGATTTCCATGAGCATCTGGGCAGTTTATATAAATTGCTTAAGCCTCAGGTTCTGACTTCAAAAAAGAAATGAAGATTATTATTTCTTCTCAAGTTTCTATATACCACCAGGGTCCTAAGGGCCCTATCATTTAGCAAACAAAAGAATGCTATTCTCTGAGTGTAACTAAAAAAATGTATCCCTACCAGTGAGAACGTCTGTTCTGCTTGAATAAGCGTGCTACTAAACCATGTTGATCTAATTCCATTCCAAAAAATAGAATAATTACATATTTGAGTCACCTGTTCAAAATAAATTTGGTAAGTTAAATAGCAGAAAATTAAGTTATTAGATCTGAAGTACAATGTTTTGTTTTTAATTCTTACTCTGTGGCTGTGTGACCTTTGGCCTGTCCTTGTCATCCCTGGCCTCAGTTTACTTAGCTGAATGAGCAGTGTTCTGAAAACGCCTACTTCATAAAGCTGGTGTAAAAATTAAGTGAGAAAAATAGGTAAAGAGCTGGTAATAGTGGCAGGCAAAAAGAAAGCACTATGTCAATTAGTTATTATTATTATCATTATTGCTATTGTTTTTTTTTTTTTTTTTTTTTTGCGGTACGTGGGCCTCCCACTGTTGTGGCCTCTCCCGTTGCGGAGCACAGGCTCCAGACGCGCAGGCTCAGCGGCCATGGCTCATGGGCCCAGCCGCCCCGCAGCATGTGGGATCTTCCCAGACCGGGGCACGAACCGGCGTCCCCTGCATCGGCAGGCGGACTCTCAACCACTGCGCCACCAGGGAAGCCTGCTATTGTTTTTAAAACTATCTTAAGTAATACAAATTGTATTTTTCTATTATTTATTTATTTATATGGCTGTGTTGGGTCTTCGTTGCTGCACGCGGGCTTTCTCTAGCTGTGGCGAGCGGGGGCCACTCTTCGTTGCGGTGCGCGGGCTTCTCATTGCGGTGGCTTCTCTTGTTGCCGAGCACAGGTTCTAGGCGCGTGGGCTTCAGTAGTTGTGGCATATGGGCTCAGTGGTTGTGGCTCGCGGGCTCTAGAGCACAGGCTCAGTAGTTGCGGCACACGGGCTCAGTTGCTCTGCGGCATGTGGGAACTTCCTGGACCAGGGCTTGAACCCGTGTCCCCCTGCACGGGCAGGTGGACTCCCAACCACTGCACCACCAGGGAAGCCCCTATATTTTTCTGTTTTTATGACCGCTGGAATCTAAGGACCCAGATTATGTACCGTTAGACCAATTTGACAGTAAAATTGCTACTAGTTCTCTCAGATTCTATGACTTGAGTTGTGAAGCCCTGAACCAGTCAAAGAATCTGAGAGAGCTACTAGAAATATTACAGTCGAACTGGCTCCAGAAGAGGCTGACCCAGAAGGTTAGGCCCACGGTATTCTACTAGAAATTTTCTAAGATAGGAATATCTAAGAAGTTATCCAGGCCCTAGTCCTGGAAAAACAGTTGAGAATCAAACCCCAAACTGGAGGAGCTGTATTAAATAAACAGGGGATAGAGTCAAGATTTAGAATCTGGAAGAAACCAGAACATCACAAAATGTTACGTTTCTTCACGCCATCTCTGGTACCGTAGCTCTTTACACACCTAAGATTAATAACATAATGATTTAGAATTATGTATTATATGCATGTCTTTTGGAATAAATGATAAGTTAAATAAAGACACAAACTGTAGTCATTCTGTCCATCTCTTTAGGGCCTAGCAGTGTCTGGCATATAATTGAATAAGTGAAGTGAGGAAGGACCTCAGTGATTCAGGAGAAACGGTATAGGGTATCTAAGTTTTCTCCAAATGAGCTAGTATTTACGTGGTCCTTGTACTTGTTCTGTTGCTTAAAGCAGTAAGATTAACATGTGCATCTATGAGCCATGGGCAGAAAAAGACTGAGAGCAGAATAGGGAGATTGCAGAGAAGCAGAAACATTTTATTATATTTAACACTAGATTAAGACTAGTTTGTCCTTTAAGAACAGCATTAGATTTCAAATTTATCTGCTATGGGAAATCCCAGTCTGACTTCAGAAGCTTAATCCACTCAGGTTTGTTGTGAGAATTAAATTTGACAACGTATACAAAGCATTTAGTTGAACGCTGAGAAACCAGCCGCTTCAGAGGACTGGGAAGAAGCTACATGATTCTTTCATTTTTGTTTTTGTGCTTGTTTCCCATCTTTTTATTTCCAGAGCTTAGCCCAGCAAGTTCAAAATACTCATTTGGTAAATAAATGAATGAGACAAGAATGAATGGACTGATGGTTGGATGGCTAAGTAAGGGAAGGGAAAAGTGTCTGAATTAACTGAGGTTATTCTAAGATGACTGTTTGTTGTCATGTTGTCGTAGGGAGAAAATGTTTGACTAGGATGAGATTCAGTAGACCTCTTAACTTCGCGAGTACCCCGAGAATGAGCATGTGGCTTTCTCTCTGCAATTTTCTCTGGCTTCCTTACGCAGGCCTGGTACTCACTTGGCCAGAGTCCAGGTTACACCTGTCCCCATTTTGCACCCAGCTGGTAACTGCCATCTCATGACTTCCCTGCTATTAAAAATCTCTTTCTGAAGCTCACAAATCTAGTGTAATCCAGATCAACAGGCTCAGACATGTGGTATGATTCCAGTGATTTCAATGCTAAGCCAAGAATATCACAACAACCCCTGTGCAGGTAGGAATCACAATTTCCTTGGAAGCCAATGTGACCTGGATGTCATCAGCCCTTCTCTGCTTGCTGTTCTTCTATCTGTAGTTGACTGCTGACCTTCTTCCATGAAGCCTTTTGAGGATCTCTCAAAAATTATGTTTTGCCCTCTCTCTGCTCTTTGCAGGTTTTTTCCCTGACATTTGTCATACATTCAACAAATATTTACTAGCATATGTTGTTTGCTGTGCCTGTGTTAACATCTTAGTTCAAAAAATTAAAATTTTGATTCTCCATGTCCTCTTGGATAGGATGAAAGCAAGAGCTAAAAACAGATGTTACAAATATAGCATGATCATTAATACAAGAGAAGCATAATAAATATTAATTCATTATTATGTCAATGTTTATTTCATATATTAAAAATAACTTCTATTTGCATATTATATTTTTCACCTTTGTAGAACATTATAATTAATTTTGGATGTGGGATCCTCACAATATAAAAGAACTATTATTATCCACCTATTTTTTCACATGAGAATGTAGTTTCAGAGAAGTTCTCTGAATGACCCAAAGTAGTAACTAGTGAATGACAAGTGTGTTCAAAACTATGTCTCTGACTCTAAGTGCGGTGATCTCTTCATGGTTCCTTATTCCTCTATGACTTTCTGTTTTGAGGATTCTCCCCACCATTACTTGGCACTGTGCCTTTCAAGTATGTAATATATGGACCAATGTTGTGTGCTTCTATGAGGTCTGATTTGGAACCTGATGGGTCTAACCAGGAAGACATATTCGTAAATGACCTGAGCTTCTGGTCCGTTATCTGCAAGATGCAGGTAAGACTATACATCTCATTGTGTTCTGAGGATTAAATGCCCAAAGTAGACAGACACTTCAGCATACCTCTGGAGTTGATGGAGGGAACTCTGCAAACATCCATTTCCTTTATTTTCCTTGGTATCTTTTCCTTTCAAGTTGAGGGCAATGAGCTCTAAGCAGTCTCAGTGTTTTAAGTTCCATGATATTAATTTTGTTGTGTGTTGTTTCCCCAAGAAAGAATAGGAATGTGTATAATTTGAGAGGCTCAAGGTCAGAGAGCTGGTTAATGCTGGAGCTGGAACTCGGCCTTCTCATTGGGAGCACTCCAGACTCCCAGGCTACTGTGCTTTGTCCAAGACAACACGGGAGGAATCTATTCATTCCAAAATGAGCCCAAACCTTTCCCCAGTTTGCTCCAAGCCTTATCGAAAAGCCGATGGTCCAGAGGTGATTAAGTGACTGATGGTGGCAAGTGCTTGACTCACAGCGCTTTATATTTCTTCCTATTTCTTTTTCTGCCAATAGCCTGTGCAACCTGATCGCAAGATTGCCAAGGCGGTGATGATTTTTCTTAGAAGCCATTTCTTGGGAACTTCAAACCTTTCTGTGCTGAATGACTTGGCCATCTCTGGGAAATGTGATAGCATTTTCCACCATTTGCCCACGTACATTAATTTCTCCCTTTTATGTAAGATACTTTGCAGAGGTAAGGAGATTAAATCTTCCCCAGAGTTTATTATTTGTTAGGCACTGCCCCAGCATGGAGACACTGTGCAAATTTCAGTGTCGAATATATAAATGCTGCATTCAAAATATAGCAGCCTCAGTCTGGCATCTTTCTATTTCTTTAAACAAATTTGATCATCTGTCTAATCAGTATATACTAAATAGCCCCCTTGAGTGTTACCATCCACATTGATACCTGAGGTGGGAGCTAATTCAACCACTTGACGTGCTCTTGGGGTGATTAATAACAGGTATGGGACATCAGCTTAGTTTGTTAAGTAAGATGGTTTTCACCCCCC
The DNA here is from genome assembly GCF_005190385.1 of Monodon monoceros. Taxonomy (NCBI): domain Eukaryota; kingdom Metazoa; phylum Chordata; class Mammalia; order Artiodactyla; family Monodontidae; genus Monodon; species Monodon monoceros. The sequence goes on along the minus strand of NW_021703770.1, from coordinate 3,827,652 downwards.
CTCCACACACACATACACACACACACACACACACACACACACAGCATTTCTATGCTCACCCTCCTCCAGTGGCTTTGTCATTCACTAACACTCCCTGTAGCCCTGACTAGACTGACAGCGTTCTTTAGGATATTGTCTTATTTGTGTACACCCTGTCCATCCACTTATGCTCCTTCCCAGTAGTGCCCAACGCCTGTCAAGTCTTGCCCAGTTCAAAGAATGCAAAAGATTCAATAAGAAAATACAGTCAGCCCTCTGTACCCCTCGTTCCACATTCTCAGATTCAACCAACAGTGGGTCTGTACTCCGCCAATGAAGGACCTGAGCATCCGCGGAGGGATGACTGTAAGTGGGAAAGACTTTTAAGTGACGACAGTGTCTCTTTCCTTTGCTTCACCCTCAGTGCCTCTTCCTTTCCCCTCTCCCTTTACCTCCTGCTCTCTACTTTCTCTGGTAAGTTACTAGTATTGTTAGCATCAGCGCAACAGCAGCAGTAGTAATAGAAAGCTTTGCTGTCAAGACTGTCCTCAGGTCAAATCTTACTCTACCACTGTTTGTTCATATAAACTAGTGATTTACCTAAACCAATGTATTTTGATCTGAAAAACAAGAATGATGCATCTCTCCAAGGGCTGTTGCGAAGAATAAGTAGAAACATAAATCCTTATTAGTATAATTGTGGCGCATCACGATATTTCAATAAAAGGAAGCTGTTGCTGTTCCTGACATTGCCATTCTTACCTACTACTCAAGTATTCCCAGGAGAAACACTCCTGCAATTCTGAATCAAGTCAGCTTGAAGTGTGGCAGAAATCCTCTTGCTAATCAGTATTAGGAAACCTGTCGGCAACAAATTTGAAGGCTCAGTATTGAAACATTAAAGAATTGAGTTTGATTAAGACAGAACAATGGGGGAGAAAACCTTTATTTGTGCCATTGCTCCTAAAAGCAGCAGCAGATATACTACAGAAGAAAAGAAATTCTAGAAAATATTTGGAGACTTCAAAAGAGAATTAAGTTGAAGACCTTTGCACTATTCCACATTTTCTACTTTCCTTATTTTACCTTTTGCAGTTTTAATGCATTTTCATGAAACAACACCATAGTATACATTAACTAAATTTGGTGATGAACTCTAGAAAACCAAGTAATAAAACTAGGTTCTTATTTTCAGACTCTCTTTTATTTTTCTTGCAAAATTTTATTCATTTGGTCTAAAAACTATAAACTTTTGTTTAAGATCCCCTGTCCACTTCATTCTTACCACCCCACCCCCAGCAAGAAACTTAGGGCTTGGGGAATTGAATCTCTGATTTTGAATCTCATTCTAAGGTTTATCTTTGTTATGAACTTGGGCATGTCACTGCCATCATCTGTGCTGTGGGTGTTCTCCAGGTGTCAGTAACCATCCTGCCAACAAATGGACCAAGGAAATATAGAGAAACAGTCGGTATTTCTTAGAACCACTATTATTAGAGTTAAGACATTTATTTTAGCTCTTTTTGTCAATGAGTAATTGAATGGAAGCAAAAATGAGGACATAATAGCTATAATCTCTATGTACCTTAGGGAAAACAAAAAATAAATCAAAATTATTTCAGATACTGATCGTAATACTAAAATCCTAACCCCTAAACATTTCAGTAGGAAGAATAGGATTGGCAGCATGAGGGACCTCTTTCCCTCCTCCAAGGGACATGAATCTCTGGGAATGAGCCTTCCTGGCACTGAGGAAGCCTATGCCCGCAAAAGCCAAATAACCAAATGGTTGATCACCAATGCTTTCCGAAGAAAGATATTCATCAAAAGGGGGAAATGTGAAAGAAAAATCAAAATGGGGGTTGTTAAGAGAGCTCTCTGAAATAGAGCAGCGAGGCCATTGAGGAAGTGTGATTTATGTACAATCTCAGCCTGGGTGGAATCTGACCTTTTGACCACTCATTGTCTTAAATGAAGGCATCTAAAACATCTGCAGAAAACTCAAGACACTTATTGTACTTTTCTTCTAAAATGACTTGTGAATTCCTATCTACTTTTCGGGTCCATACCCTAAAACAACTCACGACAGCCATCCCTTGAGGACAGATTGTTCCTCGCTTGTGTCAGAGTACAGCCTCTTGGCTTTGCCTTTCTAAGCAAAGACACTTTCTCTTCCCTGAACACTCTTCGGTTTTACCCAAATCTGTGTCTCTCAAGTTGCAATACTCAAGACCCCAAATAAAACTCTTTGTTCTTTGCAACCTCAATATTCATTTTAGTTCAACAGGAGCAAGTTTAGAACACACATCAGGAGACAAACAAGAGAGATGATGGTAGCTACCTGTTAGGGTGGTAGCTTTGTAGATAATGGTAAACAGCAGGATCCAGGGCATGTTTTGAAGCTCCTGTCTATAGGATCTGTCGATGTACAGGTCATGACAAGAAAAGGAGATAATTTCCAGTCCATTTCTCTATTATCCTTCTTTTCAGTCATAGTTTTCTTGGATACCGATGGAATGCTGCACTTGGTCTTGAAGGAGAAAGGCCCCCATGCTTATCAAGTATTCCTCCAGGATCATTCTGCTTAACACGGCACAGTCTCCTAACCTCACTCTCATTCCCTGTCAGTGGGAGCTGAATGGAATACATAGAGACATAGAGTTATTCTGGTTTGGTTCTCATCTGCTAGGTTCTTCCTTTGGGGACCACCCCTACCACCACCCGGGGTGGAAGAAAAAACAATGCAGCATCGCTAATCTACACGATCCTACCATACTCCTTTCCATCTAAAACACTCTTATTGAATGAGAGGTGAATCCTGTGGTCTAATGAATAAGGTGGGCTCTCAGGTGAGGACACTGAGCCATGGACAGGAAAGTCCCCATTTGCAGTCATGTGATTTCTGTGACTTAGGTTAGAGTCAGAGACTGAGGAAAGTATGTATCTTTATTTACCGCCAGTGTTACAGGTTATCTCTATGCAGATATCAGACACACACATACATACACATTTATATACATGCATTTAATTATTCTTGGTTCTGGCAATTTCTAATCTCTGAATTTCCTTTTTTAATGTTATATTATTTTATTTTTTTAAATTTCATGTATATATTTTATTGGGAAGATAAGAAATACTGAATCAAAGTCTGTTACTGAGCTTTCTGTGGGCAGATACTTTGTGGGTACTCAACTCTCAGTCTTCATGAAGCACCAAAAATAAAGGCTAGCCTGGTACAGAACAAACACAGTGTAAAAAATTATTTCCTTTAATAAGTTGTTTAGGGTCTGCTAAAATTATTATCTGCATTAATTAAGCATCAACATACTAGCCAAATATGGGAGAGGCAACACATTTTAAAAATACATTACGTTTCTTGATTTTTTTAATTAAAAAAAATTTTTCACTCACTGCAGAGACAAATACAAAACCTAATTTTAATTAAAACCAGTGCAAGTGCATTTGTGTAAAAGTAGACTCATTTTGAAAAGATGACTTTGAATTTTAAATAGAAAAACTAAATGAAACATGCTATTACTCTTCTGGTGATAAAATATATAAGCTTGCAGTCAGGAAACAAATTTTTTAAATACCCCATTTTTAAAAAATCTCCACAGACATTTTGATTTGTAAGCAGTCTTACCACAAAGAATATTTGGTATCTGATATTCTCCTAGATTTTATTATACGTTTTTAGCTGATGCAATCTTTCTTTGTATATTATATTATCTGATTTTTATAACAACCTGGTGAAGTAGATCAGAAAGTATCTTTGGCCTCATTTTACATGAAACTGGTTTATCCAAGGTTGACATGGCATGGAGGTGGCAGAGCCAGGACATTAATCTTATGATCCTATGGGTATTTTTCCCCCTCTAATTCCTTTATACTTTGGGTGATACCATAGCAAGTACCCTGGATTTTTCAGGACATTTATATGGTTTGTGTCACTGTTGCTACTTGAATTTTCTGTACATATGCATACTTGAAGTTACATTTCTACATTAGGAACTATGGTGACCATGATAAACTACTGACAAGTAGCATTCATTTAATTAGTAACCTCCATTTTTTTTTCTAAAATCATAGATTGAGCAATTACAAAGTTGCAAGCATCACAGATCAAAGGTAGAATTCCATTTCCAAAAAATAAAAATAGGGGAACTTATAAGCTACTGTCGTCCATCTCAGTTGATCTATTGGCTTTTCTTGCTTCACTTGGAGAAATGCTCTTTCTACATAGTTCTGAAGAAAAGACTAACAATTTAACGTATCAGCAACTCGATGAGATAAGCTGTAACCTTTGAGTAATCACCCTGCCACCTGGCTTCTCAATGCTCAAATGCTGGAAATATTAACAAAGATTTAATTTACACATTAAAATTCTTGTTTGAAATACTTTAATATTTTATTCTACCAATTTGAAAAGATTACCATTTACTATATAATCTGCTTTATCTTGAAATCCAATACACTGTGTTCTGAGACTAGTGTAATTTAGTTGCATTTGACGTGCTTGGAGAAGGACGCAGAGTAAATCCCTGATGTGTGGCATTAAACATTATGAAAGTAGCTGATATTCCTGGGAGAGAAGAATACCCAGTTATGATTTGTTATTAAAAGAACAGTAATTTACAAATGCACTGCTATTGTCTGGGAAGACATAGAGAAAACACATAGAATGAGACATGAGCTGAATAATGATCTGCTGTGAAAGAGGACAGCCTTTAATACTCGGCCTTAGAAGGCCCTGATTCCTACTGCTTCACCATCCTGTGGATGAGAGGGGCAGGGTGAGCAGTTTCAGAGTAGGGCCTTGTGAGGCTCTGCAGCAGGGCAGCAGTGAATGTCAAGGCCTCGACATCAGTCTCTCTTCCTCTGGGTGACAAGCACTCCTGTGAATATCCCCACCCTGCCTTCCCAGGATACCTTAGGATTGAGTTTCTGTGTGTTTCCTCCTCACTTAACTCCTTTTGGCATCTTAGAATAAGTGAACAATACCTGTGCATGTTTTAGGCACTCCAAGGAAACTTGTTGAACCAGTGAGATGTGAATGAGTGAACTAAAAGTTCTGAGATCCTTCTGAGACCTAGACTATTTTCATATCCATTTCATCTCTGTCACTGAACAGTGATACAACCTTCCTGAACTCTGGTTCTCTCAAATACCTATGGCAGGCACTTGTTCTAATTACAAAACAAACCGACCAACCAGCCAACAGACAAAGCCCACCACAAATGAAAGTCACTAGACCACCCTTGACCAATATTTAAGACATGTAAAACATGTTAAATTCTCCTTTTTTTTTTTCAAAAGACCACCAGAGCCAGTGTGGGCTTTGAGGGTCAGGGGGTTGAAGAGGACAGCAGACTCAAGTGGTGGGAAGGAGGGAGAGGGGAGAGAAGCCAGTGCTAAAGGCATCTTTACCAGCCTGCAGTTAAAAGCCGAATTGTCTGGAGACAGACCTCAGTTGTGCCATGGAGAATCAATGAAGAAACTGTTCTGAGTCAAAAATCTTTGCGTATAAAACTCAATTAATAATCTTGGCAAAAATCACTTAATCTCTCTAGGACTCAGTTTTGTTTTTCTTTAAGTTTTTGTTTTCTTTTGTTTTCTTCCTATGCTGGAAGAAGCAAGGATTGGCCTGAAATATATTTTCAAAATTCTTTCTAGATTAAATCATAAATTCTCTTTTTAATTCAACAACTTGTGATGTGATTCTTTTTAATCTGCCTTATATTACAATAGCAAACATGCATTAAAAATGTATTAGAAGGCTATGGTAGTCAACAGGAGGTAAGGGACATGTAAAGAATTAGCATCATGCAAACAGTGGTGCTATGACAGAAGGACCTGCAGCATGCCTGCGAACGAGTCTGCAGCCCTTCCTCACAGCCCAAGTTGCCTCTTGCAAATGGTGCCCTGGGCAAGGCTGCACAGAGGAGGTGATGATGTCAGAGGTTGGGCCTCGCTGGGGACATCCTGGGGACATCACTGGCAAATGTAGAGTGGTTCAAAGTACAAGAATGTTTTCTCATTTACTTGCCATCTGTTAAGTGTCTACTATGTACATGTCAGCCTCGAGGCATGTGCCTGAAGTTCAGAAAATTACAATTAACCTCTGGACACCTGGTGGTCCATGGTAAATAGTGTGATAAAACAAGATTGGAAAAATACATTGATCCCACATCTTGAAGGGCCTTGGATGAATGATACAATTTCTGGACTTTTTCTGGGGAATAAATAATAGGGAACCAATGATATTTCTAATGAAGGTAGTGAAATAACTTATAATATCAAAATATGATTCTTGTTTCAGTATAGAGGCATAAAGTAGTGGTAAGTAGTGGAAAGATTAGAGTCAGGGAGTCCAGGGATGAAGATGGTTTAAAATATCTTAACCTCTGAAATCAAATCTCTGCCCTGATATATGCCCAGCACCCCTCTTCTCTCGGCCATGATTTTGATTTGTAATTTAGCTTAACTTGGAAACAACCTATTCATAATGCGTGTCACTTCCTCAAAAATTTTGGTGTATCTTCTAAAGGTGTTTCTTGGACAGTTACCATAAATCTCTTGTAGTTCTTTCACCATTATTTTTTCTGATAACTGTTACCTTTCTTTGCCCATTGAGTTCACTTTTTTCATAAATTATTGTTTAAAGTATTATTTATTGAGTACTTTCTATGCATTGAATATAATACTCGACATTTTGCATGTATTACGACATCCATCCTCCCAACAAACCCCTGGGCATTTCTTCCATGTTAGAGACAAGGAAATCAAGACGTAATGCTTTGCATAACTTGGTCAAGGTCAAACACTCTACTAGCCAGTGGCTGAAGTCTAAAGCCCACATTCTGTCCAGAAAAAACATTGGTGATCTCTTCCTCCTCCGAGTCTGACCCAATACAGACAAAGGAAACAAATAAAAGAAATCACAATTGGAGTCAAAACATTCAAACTGGATTATCTCTTCCTCTCTCTCTCTCTCTCTCTCTCTCTCACACACAAACACACACACACACACACACACACACACAGTTTTCTATCTGAGACTGTATACCTAAACTTCTAGCATCCTTATATATTAAACAAAGCTAATAGTATTTAGCTAATTGACTTAGGTTGAATTTTGTATAAAGTATCAGTTGTAGAACAACCAGCACAAACACTGAATCTCCAAAATGGCCAATTCCTCTCCCCAACTTGTGTTCTTCTGAAGCCTTTCATACCTTCCTTTGCATTCATGTTTCAGTTGTCTGCTAACAGGTCTTCTCTGGTCTGGCCAACTGTGAAAATTGATATGGCAAGTAACTTTCCTCATTAATTGTTGTGCCCCAGTCCTAATTCAGTGCCGGAACTTAGGAACTTATTCAGAGGTATGAATGGAATACCCTGTTTCAGTCACTTCTCTTAAATTCTTTTGGGTGTAATAAGGCATTCTGGGTGGAGGTGTTAGGGAGAATGTGTGTGCGTGCGTGTGTGTGTGGTGTGGTGTCAGAGAGAGGACAGGAAAGTAACTGGCATGCTCTCATAGGATATACAAACAAAGTGAGTACAAACAGAATTCAGAACTATGGGAAACAGGAAGAATGAAATATGACAACGAAGAGCACTGGTTGAGCACCAATTTAGTCTCTACACTCCCTGGTTACCATGGCAAAGAGTAAGACACAGTAAGCTACATAATTCTGATTATCAGGAAGGAAGACATCGACCTAAAATTTTTCCTGGCACTCAGTTATAAAGATATGTCATAATATCTTTATCTTTAGATAATCTTTATCTAAAGGGGCTGTCAGATGCCAGACTCAGAGGAACATATCTTTAGTGAGCTAGAGGCTCAGAGATCCCATCACAGCACGTCTATGAGAATCGCAGTGCATCCCCTGTCTAACCCGCAAATGAGCCTTCGCCTTGACCTAAGGAACATTGCTCACCTCACCCTTTACTCTCATTTATTGGCACTTGATCCACTTACAATTTTCTCTCCCCTGCACTAACCTGGTAAGGGGCTCATCATCCAAGTACTCACCATTGCTCTCCTTTCAGATTCTCCCAGCATTCTTCTCTCTTCTGACCCAGGTATCTGACTTCCTTCTTCTACCTGAGAAGATGACCAACAACCCTCCTTCACACGTTGCAAATACTTGCTGAGTTTGTGTCCACAGCCACCTTGTCTGTAAGACTACAGAAGGCACCACTCATTTTCATATTCGGTACTATATCCCTAAAACCCAGCACAGCACCTGTCACAGAGCAGGTGCTCAGGAAATGTAGAGAAGGGCAATTGGGGGGTCTAGCCTTGTTAAATGGCGAAATAGCACAGGACCTCATAGACGGGACATAGTCCTATTTAATGTACAATATTCTCCGGAACAAGTCATGATTGGCTGCCAAAGGATGAAAACAAACTCAGACACTAAGAAGCACTTAGGACCCAGGTTGATAGAGGAAACTGTTCTTCATTCTGCCTAAAGAATAAACTTCAGGCTTCTTAGCCCGATGTTCACATCCCTGCGTAACACCCCAAAATATCCGTTTAGTCTCCTTTCACACTGCTTCTGTTCCAGCACCCAAGACTCTAGACGTTACAGACTGATTGCCAAGAAATTTGTATTTCTCTCTGCTTTTTATGCCATCTGTTCACACAGCCTTGAAAGATCTTCCTTTTTTATTGTCCAGTATCTTCAAGACATTTAAATGACACGTATGTGAAGATGTCCTTCATCTTTTGTTAGAATTAATTTCAGACTCTTATTTTGCTTACACTTATGTGATTATCTTATTTCAGTATATGCCTTATCTAACTTTGTCCTACTAGATTTAATAATCTCAACAACAAATACCAAGCGGTAAAAAAACAAAACAAAACAAAAACAGAAATGTCTCCTGGCTTCCTCTCACGGCTCAGTGGCACCAGTCTTGGGTATTTGCACAAGGTAGAACCTCCATAAGTATTTTCTAAACTAATGGCTTTTCAGAGCATGTTTGTGGTACTCAGCTTTTTCCTGCATAATTATTTGATTTATTTTGTGTGCAGTCACTGATTTAAGTGAGGCATTTGGACTAAAGCTTCGCTGGGAGAATTGGTGTGGTGAGAGATGGGGCAGGGAGAGACTAGCTTATTGGCCTTTTTAGCAGTTGACACAACTGAAGGTTTTCCTCTCCTCTTGCTTTTCTTCTAAGTCTCCTGTTCCCAGCCCCCTCTTTCTTGATGTATAAAAAGCTGTACGTAATGTATATGACTTGATGAGTTTGGAGATAAGAAAACACCCATGAAACCATCACCACTGTCTATGCCATAAACATATCCATCCCCTGTGAAAGTTTCCTCCTGCCCTCTTTATCTATTATTATTATTGTTATGATTATTTTGTGATAAGACACTTAACGTAAGATACACCCTTTTAGCACATTTTGAAGTATGAAATACAGTATTGTTTACTGTCGGCACAGTCCATAGAGTAGATCTCTAGGACTCTGCTCACTTCCGTCCAGCCTTCCTGGCAGCATCTTTGTCTCTACTTGGCCCTTGATGTCGGTGCAACGTGGGCACCCCAGGTACCTCGAGACTCCCATACTCGCTCCTCACCTGACATACACCTTCTGGATGATCATTTTTATTCTTCTACTATTAGTCCTTTCTCTGGTTGCAAAGGAATGTGAGACATCTTAGTTCCCTGAATGAAAAAAAGGAAAGGGAAGAGAAGGGAAGGGAAGGGGAGGGGAGGGGAGGGAAGGGGGGAGGGTGAGGAGAGGGTGGGAAGGAGCAATAATAAGACCGGGGATAGGCTTAGGAGAATTCATCATTCAAGACAGAAAGTCAGCCAATACTCAGGAAGAACCTGGAACCAGGAATTGGCTTCATGTTGGAAGTTTAATCCTATATCATTCTCTCTCCATTTCTTTTCTCTGTTTCTCTTTTTACATATGATATATCCTCTTTCACTGATCACAGTTCATACAGAAGAAATTGGCATTCACTTTTCCTTAGTTTATCATTTTTACACATCTAGCCACACTGAAAGTCTGATTTCTCTTTGCATCTGCTTGTTATTCTTCTTTTTTTTTTTTTAAGAAGATGTTAGGAGTAGGAGTTTATTTATTTATTTATGCTGTGTTGGGTCTTCGTTTCTGTGCGAGGGCTTTCTCTAGTTGTGGCAAGCGGGGGCCACTCTGCATCGTGGTGCGCGGGCCTCTCACTATCGCGGCCTCTCTTGTTGTGGAGCACAGGCTCCAGACACGCAGGCTCAGTAGTTGTGGCTCACAGGCCTAGTTGCTCCGCGGCATGTGGGATCCTCCCAGACCAGGGCTCGAACCCGTGTCCCCTGCATTAGCAGGCAGATTCTCAACCACTGCGCCACCAGGGAAGCCCTGCTTGTCGTTCTTAAGGGAAGAGACATGTGGTGTGGGTCAGCTGCCCCCCTGTCATCCAGTCAGTCCTGGCCAGGCTCTTAGGTTCACCCTACACACAGGCTTCTGGGAACCACTCCTGTGGATGGGAGATGTTTAAGAAGTTCTAATGAGCCAGGAAGACACCCCCCAATCATTATGACCCCAACAGTTTCTGTTGTTATCCATAGGCTGTTATCTCTCGTCACTAGGTTGTTAGCAAAACTCACCAACTCATCATTTCAACCTCCTGGATATACTGAGATATCTTATAGCACATAAGCCCAAATGTTTAAAACCAACCTCAATTTTTTCCTCTAACTTGTTCTCTTTCTCTGATCTAACCAAGATATCTGGAGATTATCTTTAAGTTCTTACTATTTTTTTAAAAAATTCAAATGTCTGCTCAATTATAAGTTTCTTTAAAATATATGTCTTTCACTGATTTATTTCTTTGAGTCCCCGGTATTAGGCCACAATCATTTCTAACTTAAATTCAATAGTGAAACACATTCTCCTTTCCCCTAATCTCTTTGTTCTGATGTGTTTTTAAATATATACGCTTTAGAGCAAGTTTTTAAAGCTAAAGATATTTGCAGCTGAAAACTACCAGGTGTTTTCTCATCATCTTGTTTGCTATTTATAACAATTCTTTGAAGAAGGTAGGAAAGAAACTCCATTTTATAGAGAAGAGAACAGTCTCAGAGACATGAATTTCCTGGTGTCATATGGCCAGTGGAAGGGTGAGCATGGGTGCAAACAATGTGTGAAGATATAAAATGTCAAAAACGTAGCTGGCTTAGGTGTAGAAATTCTGAAGGGGAGTAGTTGGGGGGAAGTAGGAGATTTATTATCAATAAAAATAATGCAGCTTCCCACAGGATACATATTCAACCGTTGTTAAATTTCAGTCTCCAGTAAAGCCTGATCTATGTTTAAATGACTGGTGAAGATATTTTCCACTATTAATTTTTATAAGACTTAAGTTAAAGGCCCTGAAATTTTTATTATTTATTTGTTTGTTTGTTTATTTATGGCTGCGTTGGGTCTTTGTTGCTGCACGCGGGCTTTCTCTAGTTGCTGCGAGCGGGGTCTGCTCTTCGTTGCGGTGCGCGGGCTTCTCATTGCGGTGGCTTCTCTTGTTGCAGAGCACGGGCGCTAGCTGCGAGGGTTTCAGTAGTTGTGGCACACGGGATCAGTAGTTGTGGCTCGCGGGCTCTAGAGCGCAGGCTCAGTAGTTGTGGTGCACAGGCTTAGTTGCTCCACGGCATGTGGGATCTTCCCAGACCAGGGCTCAATCCATGTCACCTACATTGGCAGGTGGATTCCTTACTACTGCGCCACGAGGGAAGTCCTGCCCTGAATTTTTTTTTAAATTACAAAGAAGTTCTCTTTTTCTCACATTCATCGTGGGAAGCAGTTGGCTTAAACGAAGAATGATTTGAGTCTAGTCTGATGTACTCTACTAACCTTATGTGTTACCTTAGGTAGATTACCTGAACTTTCTAGAACTGAGTTTCCTAGTTTGTTAAAAATGAAGGAGCTGCCCTTACACTGGCTGCCCCCTCTCAGCTTGTACGGTTCCATTATTGCATCCAGCTAATGAAGTAGAGGTGTTCGCTGAGAGGGGACTTCTTTTTCTTCAAAATGACTCATTTTCCACAATAAATGATTTATCCAATCTAGTTCCTAAAAAAAGTATTCATTTCAGTCTGATGATATACTGTATGCATTTTACCAGTAATATGAGTTTCAATAGTTAATGCGCGATGGCTGTTTCTAAGAGTGATACATCTTCATCTTTTTACAGCTTCAATGAGAGCACCTTGCCATAATTTAACTTACCTTAAAAATGAGGCTGTCCACCACTTCTCATTTAAAGCAGAGTTTCTTGAGCCTCAAATTCTAACAGAAACTGGCTCAAAATTAGGGATATTTGTAATTGTATGTGTCACTTTCAACTCACAAAGCTGATTCCAGTGTGAAACTGAAATTATCAAACCTCATTCCTACTTATGATAAATGATGTGAAGCTCCGTATGTCCCAAACCCTGGACCTTTAACTCAGATCAGTGCACACACATTTTGTAGGAGCAACTGATACATTAGGGTAGTGGGTGGCCTACAGGACCCCAGTTCAGGACAGAACATGGAATGAATAATCTTTCCTCAGTCTGCCTGTTTGACCTGTTCCTTCTTCCCATTATCTGTTTGTCTCTCTCATGACCTCTATTTCCAGATAATATATTCATTCTTTGGACCAATGACATCTTTGGCTTTTCTGGAATGATCATATGTTCTTTGTCCTGTGCCTAGTTGTGTTTTCCTAATCACCCCAGGAAATTACTCTGACTGACTCCTTAACCCTTGTAATAGAAAGCGCCCCTGGCACTGGCCTGCTTGGCTAGCCTCATGCCAGGTATTACGTGACCGTATTAAAGAGGATTTGGTGACTACAGCACTGAGGGAGCTGATCCAAATTGTCTGCATCCATGAGATAATGGTTCTGAGAACACTTGTAAACTACAGGGAGTTAGTCAAATATTATTTGATGTACAAAACCATCTCTGACTTTACTAAAGATAGGTATATGAGTATGTGGGTGCATACATGCATGTGCATATGGATGGGCATATATCTTTGCATGTGTGCATATGTGTGTACTTATATATGCGTGACTAGGTGTATATGTGCATTTGTATATGTTTGTATACATGCATGTGGGAATGTCATGTGCATATTTGTATGTGTATGTTCTGTATGTATATCTATATGTGCATATGTTTATATTTGTGTTTGTAGGTCTGTGAATGCCACAAATTTGACTGAATTTTTTGGACCTTTCCATGCTGAAAAATAATTACTTGTCCATTTGACCTCACCCTGGATCCACATTAGAGCATGTCTGCTCATTTCTTAGCTTCCTGTCTCTGCATGTTTTTTCTCACCAGAGATGCAACTACATGATCCTGCATTGAGACACAGCCCTGCCCCAGTTTCCAAGATAAGTCCTGGTGAAGGGCACGAGGATTTTCACAGTGCTATGCTCTAAAACAGAGCATTTGGTATTACAGAAAACACTTGAGTAATTCCACACCCCATTTAGAGTACTTGGCTTTCTGCCTTGTCACCACATATTTCTAAAACTTTAATTCACTTCTGGCTAACATCAGAATTTTCCCTCTTGTCAGGCCACCCCCTCCTGCCTATGGGTGGAGTCTGGTCCTTGCATGAGAAACACACACCCACCAATGGCCTTTATAAGTGCATATTAGCAGCTCAGGGTTTCCCAAGGATCTCCACCTGTCCGTTGGAACACTTCACTGTGACATTAAATGTGCTTGATGCTGACAGTAATCTGTTACTAAACCCTTTGGATAGCAATGATCAAAAATATAACTATTGGTTTGCCTGCAGTGAATAAATTTTAAGGTGTTTGAAAATAGCAAATGATAGAAAGAGGGGTGACGTTGTTGTTTGGTGTGATTTGCTCTGACCCACAACACACCTAGCCGAGTAGTTATCACTTTTTAGATCACTGTCATTCTTGCGTTAATAATCAAAAGGGGGAGGGAGTTCCCTGGTGGTCTAGTGGTAAGGATTCAGAGCTTTCACTGCTGTAGCCTGGGTTCAATCCCTGGTTGGGGAACTGAGATCCCGCAAGCCAGGCAGCACGGCCAAAAAAAAAATCAAAAGGCAGAAAGGATGAAAAAAATAGGTAGGATTCAGAGATGGAGACTGCCTGAAGGGTGGGTTGAAGGTATTGAGTACATATTTACTTGGCCATTTAAATAATGCTGCAAATGTAATGATTTGGCATTTCCTTTGTTCCAGAAATGTCTGTACTGTATCTCACAGATTCCTTCAGACACCTTATTCTGCTTCAAGGGCTTCCTCCCAGCCTTACCCACAAAAGCCAACCACACTGCAGTGGGTTGCCTTGCTTCAGAAAATCTGACCAGATGCTGAAATGTGACTGTTTCGTTTTCCTTTCAACAGTCTAGATGTGTTGCTGGTGATTAGTGCAAGTGATAGCCAAGCCACGTTTACTGAATCTGAAATTCCCCTGGGCTCTTTAGTACAATCAGAAAATAAAATGAATTAACAGTAACAGAAACAAGATAAGAAACACTAAGACTCTGCATTGAAATGAAAGTTTTACAAAATAATTAAAAATGTTTTCAAAACCAAGCATATAATTCCAGTCAAGTGGTACTGTGAAAGGATTTGAAGGGGGGGCTTTTCTTTCACAAATGTACCATCTGTCTAACCTAAGGCAATCCATAGAGCCTCTCCAAACTCCGCTTCCCTCATCTATAGTTTTGGAATAATCATAAAATCCTTTTTTTCCCCCAATTGGGACTGTATCAGACAATTATTTTTATGCTTTAGAGTATCGATTATGTAATTCCTCCCTAATTCCTCTGGTAAGAGGAAGAAGCTGAAATAGAAAGACAATGTTTCTTTTCTACAGAAAGCGAATCCAGCTCTGATGCACACATGATTTTCATGGCCACAACCTAGGCAAGCTTAGCCATAAGGTATGTTGGAATCCAGCCATGCTCACCAGAAGAGGAAAATAACTACGGGAAGCACAGACCAGAGCCTTTCTCTAGTCCTCATTCAGACTGTGTCTCTTCTCTCATTTACTCTCTTGGCACCACTCACCCCCTCCCAGCCCACCCACACCCACACTTTATCCTTCATTCTTAGTTCCCTGAATGGGAAGTTTCTTGCTGGCTAACGTCTACACATCTCTCGCGTTAGTTACCTTCTCTACATGGTCTCATAACAATGTGTGTTTATCTCCACATGTCCCTTAACCCGTTTGATTGTATGTCCCTAGTGTTTGGTCCTGTCTCCACCACTAAAATGTAAGCTGCTGATGGGCACAGAGTACATTCTACTCATGATTTTCAGTGTGTTACAAAGTAATATACACACAATATATATTAAAAATTTTTTGGATTGAATCAGTGAACACGCATATAATTACCATTTTAAGTAATAAAATTAAGTACTTAATATAATACGTTTATATTATAAAGTAATATACACACATGTATTAAAAACCATTGTTGATTGAATTAATGAACACATGCATATAAATATAAATATATATTCTCATACAATATATATAGAAGTTATAACCAGGGTTAACTTGAATTTCTTCACTGATAGAAAAATCATGACCTCATAATGAATCACCCTCATTTATGAATAACTATAACCATTACAACTTTTCTTTTTATGCTGGGACAAACTATGCCTCCCAGTAGCACTCAAAAACGATCGTATTTCTAGTATCTGGGGTCATATGCAATGGCCATGTCTTATTAAACAAGATAAAAATTAGCAACTACATTACCCTTTATAATTTAGGAAACATTTTTTCCCAGATATTATCATTTAATTACCACGACAACTTTATGCGATAGATTTTATTCATGTCCCTATTATCAGTCAGGGTCCAGTTAGGAGAGAGAAAACATGCCAGTTATTTTAAAAGAGAAAAATTAATATAATAATCGTTAAGTAGGTTTTGAAGACCTGGAAAGACAAAACTGGAACCAAGAGAAAAGTTGGAGTTATTAACACTGAGAAGTTCAGAGGAGGGACCCTGCGGAGCTCGGCGCACTGGCTCAGCGAGGATGTCTCTAGGGACAGGTAGGGAGGTTGATCCTGTGGGTGTTGGAAGCACTGCAAATGGGAATAAACTGCTTACTTCTGGGTGAAGAACCACCGCTTCAGTGAAGCTTATAAACACCAGAGGCGAAAACAGAAATAGCGAATAAACAGGAAGGAATACACTCCTGCTTCCCCCCCAGCCTTCCGGCCTTCCTCCGGCACTGCATACTGACAGATGCTAAATGAAGTCAGTTTCCACAACAGAAGTTCTGTTGGCCGAGTCATAGCCCAGCACCACAAAGCTGAGTAGAAGGGGGTGGGTTTGCTGCCTAGAGACAAGAGCGTGACAACTGGCTCATTCATTTTGTGTTCCAGAACATTGAAGGTCCAAGAGGCTCATCAAGAATTTCCCCATAACACCCAGTTCATAGAGTGTGCAGCACAGACCTGGATTTCTGTCTTTACTCTCCAGATGCAGGGCTAGATTATTAGACCGTTCCTCGT